>NW_010102916.1:0-29349 GCF_000699245.1 Pterocles gutturalis
GAAATTAACAGTATGAGCTCGTGATTTTTCTTCCACATGCCTTAAGATGGTCACTACAGGGATGCTAAGTCATTCCTCTGTTGAGATCTTTCTTAATGTTTATTTTCAAAAATACATTTCATTCTTCCAAATATCCACCAGAAGATCCTGAACAACAAGTAAAATTTATGGGAAAGAAAAAAAGTACCTACATAGAGAAGAAATAATCCTTTAAACACTCTCCAGTGAATGAAATGTCCAACAGGGTTCTGAGTAATTCAAGCAACATCTCCCCATTGATCAGAATGAATTATTAGGAAGGCCATAGCACTGGTACCATCATCAGATTCCAACAGCTTTGAGGCAGCAATCACATTACAATAACTCCTTCTGAAGATTAGTTGAAAATATTTTACAGGACCAGAGAGCACATCATAAATCAAAGTGAATAAAAAACTGCAGAATCACTACAGCTTCCTCTGCAAAAGAGAAAACATGAGGTGGCGACTGGTCTGAGACAGAGCATCAAGAATTACTATGGTGGTCATCTTAAAAAACAAAAAAGGAGGCGGGGAGGGAACCCTGTCTATGCTTGTATCAGAAGCCACCATAGATAGAAACAACATTTAAAAAAAATACTGATGTGCCCAACAAGAGCAGTAGTGAACTGCAACAAAAATCAGTACAGAGCATGTTGTGCACCTTGAGCACTAGACTACTACAGAATGCAAACAAAATAATTTGGGAGAATAGGATCAGCAGAACAGTGGTTTAAGGGGCTGGGGAAGAAGGGGAAGGCTAGGATTGCACTGACATAATCTTTGGCTCTCTTAAGAAACAGTTTGACAATTAAAGTTGTTATTGCTTAATTGTAGTTCAGCACTTCTAGGTTATAATTTATAATGTTAAAAATTAAATTCCAGCCTTTCATCTACAGAATGAATGTTTCTTTGATTTGCAAAACAACAGTTTCTTTTAAAGTTAAACTTTTCTAGACAGTAGTTTAAATGTTAATTCAGCTTTAGTTTGCTGAAATTGTCTTTATCAATGAAACTTTTTAAAAGAGGAAAATCTACTAAAATACACAAATTCTCCTGTATGTCCTTAATCATTAAGCTATTTTAAGACCCACACCAAGTCATATTAAAGAGTCAGGGACTATTTCCATTGTCTGAAAGGAGGGCACACTAGGCTCTTATTGCTTTCTCTGACCTTGAGTTTAATATATCTGAGATTCCCTCTGCAGGAAAGTCCCGTATTAATTATTTATCTGTAACCAGATACTGTATACTTAGTACTAAAATTCAAGACAGTTTTTTCTCTCCAGTCTAAACCAAAGTATGCTCTGTGTCTGCCTGCTTCAAATAAAAGTGATTTGGAGGTTCACTGGAGTATAAAATAGCTAATTGACATAGGTGCTGAAATACAAAACTGCTGAAGTCAGGAAGATGGCGAGACATGGTGGGAGGAGGACGGAATAAAAGATCTAAGATTCATGCTCACATCAACTTTTTGATCCTGAGTTTCATACTTAAAATGAACATTATGTGGCTGTTTCCTGTGAGCAGAAATTACACTTCATGGCAAAGCTAAATCCACAGCAGTGAAGGTTGTGCTGTGATTGTCTTGGTGACGTCAGAGGAAGAGTTAGGGATACATTCACTGAATGTCATTTCTCTAAATACAATGCTCTCCAACACACCCACACACGTAGAACAAAACTGTGATTCAGAAGTAGCAGAAATATTTTTGAACACTGAGAAGAGCAGGGACATCTTTGGATCATTTGACATTCTTAGTACTAGGACTCAAGAACATGGAGCCAGGCTCTTTACTGAGGTGCTTGAAGAAGAAAGGGCAATAGTCATTAAAAAAAAGCAGGGAGTGTTCTGGGTGGATGTGAAGAAGACATTTTTTTACTCTGAGGATAACAGAGCAGTAGCAGAAGTTGTTTGAAGAGGTTGTGGAGTCTCCATCCTCAGAGGTTTTAGAAACTGAAACAGGCAAATATCTAATCACCTTGGTCTGAATTCAGTGTTGGCCTTGTTTTGACAAGGAGGCTGGGCTGGATGGCCTACCTTACCTCCATTCAATCTAATAAGTCTAATTTTTTTTTTTCCAAAGCCAGAAATTAACAGGAATTTCTCCAGTAACATTTTAGAAATAAGTAAATATTCTCGAACAGCCATTGGTCTCAGTGACGTTGGACTGAGTGATAAAGAAACTTGCATTGTGATCTGGGGGTCAGTCTTGTAGTGTGTACACCAATTCCAGACATATACTTTGAAGAATTCTAAACTTTTTGCAGGATCAGGCACAAAACTTGACATTTATGTCAGTGATCACCGTACATAATGTGATTATTAGAGTTATCATGCTGGTAAAAATTGCGTACATTGTCAATATAAAACCACCGTGAACTTTGGGTACAATTTATTTATGCGTTTTCATTTCCCAACAGGGAAGCCAGCAAAGATATAATGAGAATGGAGCCTAGGAGATTTGACTGTTAGGAGTGGCAGACTTTGATACTTGCACAGAAAATAAAGTTGTTGTTTGTGGATCTTAACTGAGCCTAACTATAATGTCTACATGGAAGCCACAGCAAGCCAGTTAATTTTTACCAGTCAATCACATTGCAAAGTTTCCTTCCCTAAATAGGTTTTATTTAGAATAATCTATGGCAGATCCCATGGTAAGTAAAGTGATCACTATTTCACTGGTGTCTGAATGTAGTTACACTTTTCCAAAGGGACATTAGCATACATTGGAACTGAATGCAGAGCTGAGCTTCTAAGCATCTGGACTCAGATCAGAGTCAGTGCAGACAGCTCATTATTCAGCTCTTTCATGGTAAATATAGTCATTAATTTAAAAAAAAAAAAAAGGAGGGGGGCATGGGGATATCTAAATATTGCCTTAAGGAATTACTGATCTAAAAAAGCATATAGAAGAAATATGGGCTTGATCCTCAGCTGGTGAAAATGTACGTAACTTTGCCAAACTCAGTAAAGCTTTGTTTTATACAAGATGATAGTTAAACTTAGATAATCTCCTAACTCCACTCTTGCCCAGATATCCCTCAAATCTCCTCATTACTAATACACTGCATGTTCCCACAATCTTCATAAGGAACCTTGTGATAACTTATGTGTTCTTCTGTGGCTCTTCCCAGATTTGCACATCTTTAGCTATGTTCATTAGATACAGTGGACAGGATACAGTAGCACTAAATTTTCAGAAATATCCGTCCTCACAAGTGCAGGCATAGGTGTTTTGCTGGTCAAACAATGTCACATTTGTTTCTTCTGTTTGGGTGCAAGAATGTGGATTTTGTGGATGTTGGGATGGTGTCTTGTTTTGTTATACATTGTTTTGTGATACAAGTTGTTCTGTGAGCACTGAAGCCAGTAACAACTGTTTTCTTCGAGATTCTTTTGACTCTGTGTTCCTACTTACTTCTTCCGACCACAACAACAGCAGTTGATTTCTCCTCCTTGTGCCTTGAATCTCCATCTACGTTCACAATCCATCAGGTCCTTTCCAAGTCAACCACGGCTGAGTAAAAGATGGTTTGTCCTGTGACTGAGTCCAAAGTATGCATGTACTGCTTGACTAATGCTAGGCCAATAGAATAAATGACTGTAGAATTTAAACTGCTGTATTTTTTTTAAATGGAGAAAGAATTTTGTTCTCTGACCTCAACTGGGCAGTGTTTTCACAAAACTTCAGAAGAGATTGCCATTCCTCTGCCAAATATAATAGAAAGTCACTATCAAGTTCAAAGTTACTGATGGCAATAGATGGATGGACAGATACACAGAAATACAGCCAAATTTTCTGAAGAAACCGGGGAGGAAATGCCTGGTATAGACACTGAAGGAACATGAAGAATTCCACAATTTAAAAGACTATTTTAATTTTGATATCTGGATTCTAGCATCACACATCACATATGCACCATTTTGCTGGAGCGCTCTTTGCATGCATAGTATTCATCATAGCGAGGCTTTCTCCATTAGAAAGAAAATGCCTTCAAAGGGCAGCTGAGGAAAGTTATTTCTGAGAGTGATTTGGCCATTTTATGGGTTAGTTTAGACCAGATGCAGTATGTGAGCATGGAGAAATGGTTTTCATACTGTCTTTCTTTTGCAGTGTCCTAACAAAAGGATGTCTATAATTCAGAAGGAAGAAAATCAGCAATGACTGGCTTTTTCCATATGAAGTATCGAAGCACCTAAAGGTAAGGTAAACAAATCTCCAGAACTGATTCAGTGATTTTTAGCTAAAGCTAAATCCTTAAAAGGATTTTAATCCTCTTTCTGATGTCAAGATACTGTCATCTGCAAAAACACAGATCTGTTTCTACAAAAGTGGTCCGGGTGGGCACTTTATACATATCTGTGTGTGTTTGCATATGTGCATTTAACTCTTTTGAAAGGAACAGATTCCAAAACAGCTGTGCAGACAGAACAGGTTTGTGTGGTGTTAGTGGAATGAATTGAGACAATAAAAGAGATTGAAAAGGGACTGTAAAATTTGTAATAAGTCTGAAAAATGATACTTGCACTCTAGCTTTTTTCTGTGCTAGACCAAGGAAGTTACACCCTTTCTTGACCAAAGCTATAAGCCGTTCAACAAAAGTATCAGTAAAAGCTGAGGCTGCTTTTATCAAATTATGATGTGTAAAGTTCAGGCAATTCAGTCTTGTGATGGAAAAAGCAATCTAAAGTATGAACAATCTTCTAATAATATTTGTTCAGTAAGTCATTCTGCTGATAACAAACAATCAAAGTCAGACTCCTTAGTCTAAATGTTTCCTATAGGGAATATCTACTAAAATAAAATGCTTCCTTTATTAGCTAACTACATGCTACCAGCTAGCTATACTTTGTCAAAGATATATTTCATGTGCAACTTTTTAAAATAAAAATTTAATGAGTATTTTGATTTACTGTGAGTTTATTATATGTGCTACACTTCATTTGAAAAATATATGATACAGTAATGGAAGGAGTACTTTTAAACGTAGAAAATTGTTTCTCCAAAGCCTCCCATCCTTCCTTTTATATGTATTTCAGAAAGGTCACAGATGTTGTCATACCTAATTTTGGGTAGTTTTACCTGTGTGGTACTGTGGGGAGCCATTTTCTGTATGTAATGTCTGATAATGATGTCGTCCTGTGTTGCTGAATCTGGCAGAACTGCAGCTGTTAACATTTTGTACATCTCACTCTTGATCTTGGTGCACTCCATCCTATCCAGTTGTTCATATATAACATGTGTAATTACCAATATGTGTAACATAAAATATAAAGGAGATGATCTTAAAGAACCAAGTAAATTTTGAAAGTAATTCTTCCAATTGTTTTTCATTGAAAAATATCTTTAGGCCTAAAGTGTGCTTTTAAGACTTGTTCTCAATCTAAGATTGTGTTTAAGAAGAGTGGACAAGAAATTAATGTGACAGCCTCACCAGTCAGTCCTGTGTAAGCCCTGCTTTCTTGCTCATGATTTGCTAGAAAGATTGTTTTTTCTGCTGTTTTGTTGCTGAGTCTCATCTGAGAAAACTGCCACTGCTCTGTAACTGACTTTATCTTGAGGAACCAGCAGACATCCAGTGGAGGATGTTTGTGCGGGCTCGGCACTACATGTCCCCATTCTGTCTGGCTGCCTCAGCAGAGAAGTCTGCTCCACTGGTTGGGATCCAGTGAGGTTCTCTGTCTGCTCCACTGGTTGGGATCCAGTGAGGTAGTTCATACAAACCCCTAATTTCTCTCCCTTTCCATCCCACAACACATGGAAAATGGAATAAAGTATTAAAATGTACTCAACCTGAGAACCCATCACCATACTCTTCAGACAAAGCCTGTAATCAGGTTTTGATATCTTTCCTGAGACTGATATGCACCCTTTTGTCTGCAGTTGCTTCTCTGCTCTCTTACTTCTGGGATTACAAAAAGAGGGCTCATCAATGTGCCATTATGTTTAGAAAGCAGAAGGAATAGAGAGATGGTATTCACACCATTTATTTTGGAGTATTTTTGTGCAATTCAGAGGATCAAAACTAGGAACTTAAGTTCCCTCTCTGCTCAAGAGGTCCTGAAGGCTGACTAATGCAGAATGATTACGTAAAATTAAGCCTAAAATACCTGGTGTAAACATCTCCCACAGTTAAGAATTAATGTGTAATCTATTCGATTTTTTTGGATAATATTATCAAACTATTGCAATATTATTACAAATATAATAACTCCCACTTTTATTGACTTAAAAGCAGAAGAATTTCTTCTATAAGTTACTTTATAATGTACTACTTTTAATATCCGCTAACATACTATACAAAGATGCAGCGTCAATTGTCTAAGTAAAATTGATCTCAATAAATCAGTAGAGGAAAAGAAACTGAACTTCCTGACTTCTCCAACTGAAATGGATCTACTAACTTTGTCAAAAGAAGCTATTCTTCCTGTCTTCCTTCGATTGTAAGTAATAGATTCATAACATATTAATTAAAAGAGAAAATAACAAGCAAAGAAGAAAATCCCTTTTCAGTTCTCAACTAGTCTAGTAAAGAATGCAAGATCCCAAATTACAGGGAAAAAGCCATATTAGTAAAACCCATTCAATACCTATTTCACAAAAAAACAAATATATGAAAAATAATATTACAGGAAGAAATACTTTTCTGATGAGATTGGAACAATTAGTGCAATTATGCTTTCAAAGAAAGTAAGTAGGGAAAAAAATGTTCATCCTTTAGAAAATTCTATGTAGATCTGTAAATTTATTTGGAATGTACATGCAAAAAGCATTTGAGAAGAATGAATCATTATTCCTATTAATAATAATTAAAAGAATATGAAAGTCCTTAGTGAACATAATTATCAGTATGTCAGGTGCACAAAACAAATCAATATTTTGTTGTCATGAAATAACCAAAGTAGCTTTCAGGATGGAGATTTAATACTGCAGTATGAACTTCTATTTTCTTGAAGAGCGATAATGAAACTCTTTAACATATTGCTACAATTTATTGATGGAGAACAAGAATTGATAGCTTTTTCTATTTTATGGCCCTTGTAGAGGTAGAATTTTTTTCTTTAAAATATTTTTCACATTGTGAGCAAACCCAAATGTTTAGAAATGATAAACCTATTCAATTACTTTATGCAGTTACAGACTGTCTTCTGAAAAGATAAACCCACCAAAATAGTGCCATAAATCTATATCTTCTGAAGAACTCCCATCTTTATTTTTAATACAATTGGATGATAGTATGCAAATTTGTCTTCTGTAACAGCTAAATGCAAGTATAGAAAACCCACAGAGTCTCACAAAGAAATAAAAGACAAATTATTTTGTCTTGAAAGGTCTAAAATTATGAGACCGGAACTGATGATTCTTTATTTTTTAATCTTCATTTCAGACACTTCATGTATACTGTAAATAATCCCAGACTTAGACCCAAAGGATAAATAAATTAACTTGACCTGAGATTAATTTTTACCAGTGGAGGGAACAACATGTGTGGCAACAACTCAAGAGCAGTGAATAGTTTTGAAAGATTTCAGAGAACAGATCATTATACTCACATAATCTCCAGAGTACATTTTGATACAAGTCTTCAAGTTCTGTTGAGATGAAAATAGTAGCGCTCCTAGAATAAAACTAACAGTTCAGTAAACTAAATTGTTATAGCTAACTCTTATTCTATTTTGGAGAATAGAGAGAAACCACCCAATCAAACTAATACCAAGTACATTAGGCTCAAAGGTAACAATGAAGCAGGAACACCACTTGGTACTTTACGTCCTTGGGTTTTATGGATTCACTGTATACTTAGTCATTAATCATATGTGAATAAGTATTATAACGTAAGTAAACAGAGTCATTAGCACAACACCCTCTGTTCTGCTGTGTTGATTTTAAGAATGAGAATTCAGCTAGTCACAAAACGAAATGCTGACCTACAAAAAGTGCTTGTGTTAATGATTTACTTTGCAGATTGGGTCTGATCTAGTTCCTTTCTCCCTTGTGCTGAAATTGCTCAGTTCATCACTTATTCTAATAACCGTTTGTACTGGCATGCATAGGAAGAGGCTTTCTAGCACTTATGTGTTACCTGGAGTAATGGGGCCAGATCCTTGGGCCTTAGTGGAACCATGTAGATGAGGGTCTCCCTTGATATTTTCACACAAGTTACAATTTGCAAAATCTTGCAAAGAGCTGATCAAAATCCTCTAACATTGCTCTATTAAAAGACATATACAGAATCCAAACTATCCAACTGGCAGCATTGTCATAGCTTATACCATGTATTTTTTCTGTTAATGATAACTATTTTTGTGATAAACCATTGAGAAAATACAAAGCTTTCTCAAAAAAAAGTAGGAATATAAAATAGACATGCAGAGTCAGTCTATACACCCTGTAGTGCAACTTGAATAGAAGGCATAGGCTAGCATTATCCTGATCAGGCACCAACACAGAGACATTTTTCTGCAATAGTTGGACAGGAATAGCAGCTCAAAATTTGAATTAAGTGACTTCAAATTTTCTTGGCTTTCCTAATGTATCCATCACATGCTTTGTAGCACTTATTAAAAGATGTTGTTTTTTTTTTTTTTTTCTTACAATTTAGGAAGACTTTGAAAAGAATGAAAAAAATACTTTATTTTGTAACCTTAATATCTTAGCAGCTCTTCTAGTCAGTAAAAAATGTCTCTGGGCTTGTATGAACTCAGCAGTATTGAGTACAAGCTTTTGCATGTCAGCCTGTGTTATGCATAAGAACTACATGTGTGTCCTTGGAAATAGTAGGAAGAGTTTCACAGAGAACCACATGCGTGTGAAACATGAGCCTCACACTGGCACGTCTTTGCTTTCTCTTTTTTCATTAGGGCTGTGGTAGATGTTTTTTGTTTATTATAATCATACCAAGTACGTATTTTAATATCTGTATCTCCAGTGCTCTTAGAGTATGGATGGGGAATATAGTCCCACTGTACAGCTAAGTGAAATGACCAGTAAAGAATCTGACCAGTTGGAAGATGGCGCATGCGAGATGCCGAAGGTGGTACCTAGAGGAGGATACAGTGTCTTGACAATACATGTTTTAGAGCAGCAATAAGAATATGAGAACATTTTAAGCCTCTCTTTTTCAGATTCTATTTTTAGATGCATTTCCTTGCTGTGATTAAAATGTAATACAGTTAATCTTCAGTACCACACAAAATGGATTAAGTTTACAGGATTACAATAGTGTTTTAGTCTGCTTGTGTCGAAACCTTCAGTGGTCAGGAACACTAGGGTGTAAATAAGTAGACAAAAATTGTTGTTCTGTGAAATACTAATAACTTGCATATAATGTGAGGAAAGCACTTAAATGATTACTGAACTAGATTCTGTTTTTAATGAATCTTTCTGAGAGAAGCTGTGCGAGAGTCTAAAGAAAATGGGAGAGAAGGTGTTCAACAGAAGAGGGGGTTTCAACCTCCTTTTCCCTGTGAATGTCCTTTGGCTGTCCTTTCCTGCAATCTCCCCTCCAAGGCAAGAGGCAGGGCTTACAACAAGGAAATGCAAAATATATTTGTCCACGTAATACTCAGCAAAATGGATCCAATGTTTGTGTACCAGAGTGAACATATCGAACCTAATCTCACCTTTACATTTTCTTCAAGACTCATGTAGGTCAGAGGTGTGAATTATTTCTAGGAGAGAAGCTTGTCTTGTCTTTTGGGGTAAAACCGAAGAAGTTGTGTTGCAAGCGGTTTTGGCAATCTCACGTTTAAAAAAAAAAAAAGGACTACTTGAAGAGACTGCAGAAGAGAGCAGAAATAATTATTTATATAGAAAGACAGGAAACACTCAGTTTAGACTAAAGAAAAGTGAAGGAGACTTTAACCATTCAAGAAAATAAAAGCAGCTGCAAGGGGAAGTGAAAATTATAATTTGTCCTCCTGTTCACAGTGGACTGGACAGATGAAAGGCTCTTTTTTCTGTTTCTCCCTCTATTTAATCTTTGCAATTGTCACTCAGTTATAGGCTGAGATTTTTTTTTTTTTCTGTTCTGGGTACCTGGTTGCTTTCTTTACTCTTTTTCCAGCTAAAAAGTTTCCTGTTTCTTCTTAATATTCTCCTTTCTCACTTTCTTATCGGTTCTTCCTTATTGTAGAGACTTAATTCTTTTCAGTAGGAGCAAGGAGGGGTCAGTTCTTCTTCAGGTCCTCCCAGACAATGGAATTTATCACCTGTGCTAAAGTTTCTTCCTCTGTCCTTCTCACTGATGTGCTTAGGCTTAGACATTACAGTTGATCATTTTCATGTTGTTCTAATGGAAACCTTGAGTAAAAATAGTGAGACATAATTAATTTCTAATTAGAGATCCATGTACTTCTAAAAAAAGTATTGTTTAATTAAAGTGAGAAGTAACAATGATTTAATATTACATTATTCTATTTATTTTTCCCTGAAAATTAGGTTCTAGCATATCAGTTACATATCAGTAAAAAATAAAATTCACATTATTCATATGATAAGCTTCAAGTATTGCTCTGGAGTCTCTTCAGATAATTGAAATGTGGATGCTAACAAACACACTTGTGCTGCTGTTTTTGTCCAGTATTACTGCAGTGGCAAGCAGTAATGTGTTAAAAGCATGGGACTTTTTACTCTGTGCTGCTGAGCATGTGGTTTATGTGGTTGAAAGAAAATCTGAAAATAACCAGAGATGGTGGAATTGCTAGCCTTCACCAGAGTAGAGAGTACATGAGCACACAACAGAGGTCAAGAAGTGATAGAAAGGTAGTCTCTAGCTCTGCTGTAATAGTAACAGTCTTGGGCATTTGAAAAATGTGGCAATGGGAATTACACTCACTGTAGGAGCTTACAGTCGTGTGTAGAATCTTACTTGCCATAATTAAATGAAGTATATGGTGGTAAATACCTTAACACAATGAGTCAGTATGAGTGATTAATTGACTATGAGTCAAATTTAACTTTCACAACTCCCAAATCTGTATTTACATTACAAAAGAAATTTGGGCACTTATCTAGCTGTCATTTCCCCTTAGGGTTGCCAGGGCCAGGTTCTGCCCTCTTTCTGAGAAGACCTCTGAGCATGACATCTGTACGCAGGAGGCAAGGCCAAATACTGTGAGGACTGTGGAGCTGGTAATCTGCACCTTGGAAGGGCGACCGCCAGCTGCCATTTGGGATATAACCAGCGACAGAAGGCTGACCACATGAAGTGATGGAGGCTTTTAAAGAAGGGAACAGGGTTTGAATGAGACAGTGGGTAACGGAAGGTCTAGTGGGTGTAGCTTTCTAGAAACAGCAGAAGCATTTTTAGTGAGTGTAAAATTCTGTTTTTGTCATTGTGTCAATATAATTTAGAATTGCAGTTTTTGATGGTTCATAAGCAGAAGAAGGTGAAAAAAGGCTTGGGCCTACAGAGTGCATCTCAGTCCCGAGTGTCACTGAGTTGGATACCAGGGAATTATGCTAGGCTTGCACTGATGTTTTTGCATTTCTGGAATTGCCCGAGCTCAGAGGCCTCTCCTGTAGAGTGCCCTTAACTAGTATACTAAATGTACTTAAGTAGTAGTTGCCCAGGCTTCTATCTTGGCAACAGCTAACAGATTATTTGTTAAAATACTTGCATACTGGCCACCCAAAACAAAACACGGACACACTTGTGGCAAAGCGCTAATCCTCCAAATTACCAGCTTCACCACTATCGAAGATGCCTACATTTTTAAGTATCAGTTTATAGATTATTTAAAGCTAGAGGAGACACAGAACCCCTTCCTTTAATTTCTGCAAGTACTTACTGTTTCCCACAAAAAATTGCAGGCTTTTTCTATAGTACAAACCATAAAGTCTCACAGCACACGTTTGTGACATCCTTTTGTGCCACCACAGGTTGTGAGGTGGCTGCAAGTCTTCCAAGCTGTCAGGTAGAGCTGACCCCATCCCAGCTGCCATTCATGGTTTCAGCGCCCCAGAGGGAGCTGCTGAAAGCAGAGGTCCAGTGGATCTCCCCTCTTTCCTCTTCCCTTTTCCTTCTTCCCAACCTGCTGTGCCAATACAGAGATAAGGCCAACAAGCACGTTCTGCTCTTCTTTGAATCTCGGGTGATGTGCTACACAGGTTTATTTCCAAGGAGATAGTGATTGCATCATCAGCTTCTTGGGCAGTATTTTTTCTCAGGGGCAGATGTGCTGTTTAGCACCCCTGGTCATCCAGGTCCCCTGATTATCCATACTGGGTGGGTACCATTTAAACTGGATGTAAGGGCTGAAGGAGCAAAACATGCTCAATTTTTGTTCCATTATGAAGCTTGGGTGTGATAAGGATGCCTGCCTCTACCTGGGATCTGGGCATGGCCACAAGAATTTGAGAGATGTCAATGTCACACAGGCTTAGCTGCCTAAATTGGTAACCAGGTAGGTAAGCCTTTTTGTAGACTGGAGTTCTGAAGTTTGTTGAGGAATTAACAAGTTAAAGTTTAGAAAGTTCAATGTTTTTTATTTTAAACAGACATTTTCATTTACCAAAGATTGTGTGCGGTATTACAGGACCAGCCATGCAAAGCTGGGAAGGGAAAGGAAATTAAGCAAAATTAAAGAACTGAAAAGAGACTGCAGATTTTTACAACCTGTAAACCCAGAGAGGATCTAGGTGACTTTTCTTGGGACAAGCATAGTTTGTCTAAAAATGAATAATCTTTCAGCATATCGAAAGCACAAATACCTGATTTAAGGGAAAGTACTAAAACTAATGAAGAAGAATAAAGAAACTTCACACACACAAAATAATTTGTTTCTGTGAGAAGCAATTAAAGACGTTCTGAATGTGACGAAAGGATTGTCAGGTTCTGGCAGTCTGTGTGCAGGGGCTTGCAGTCCTGGTGGATGAGATCCCCCTCTAGCGCTCTGCCTTGCAACAAACCTCCCACATTTGATCCCTCAGACGTTTTCTTTCTATCTGCTCCTGTCAAATGTGCAATCTTCATGTATTGTACTGTTAGGCAAGGGAGAGTGAATATGAATATGTGCAATTGTCACTGTAGTTGCAATTTTAGACTGTTTTCTGGATAGAGATTTTTTTTTTAACAGGATGAATGTAGAAATTTCTCTTATGACTTTTATCTTGCACTATAGACTTTTTCTGCTGCTATAATTGAATTAATTTACAGCCTTTTTATAGCTCTTTCATGTTTAGGTTATGTTTAAAACTATGACAGGTATGTGCCCCTGTGTTTCTAGGGTTCTGATCACTTGGTTTGGGGAACTACTTGGAGCATGCTCTTCTCAATAAGAAGTCTTGGGTTCTTCCTGTGGAAGAATATAGCATTTTTATATATTAATTACATGTATTACCTGCATATGTCTTCCTAATTTGATGCTGTGTTCTCCTATATTCTTGTTTTATGGCATGGTTCTAGTATTTGTGGGTAACTTGCGTGTTTTAAGGTGTGAAAAATATTTCTACAAATTTGTATTTAGGAATGCAAGCAGTTGGTGGGAATTAATTTCAAGGAAGATTTCTCACTCTTTGGACCTCACTTCTGCTGACAAGTTTACGTGTGTTTCTAAAATTCCTATAACTGTTTTCCTGAATCTTGAGAAAGTATTAAAGCAAACATCTGTATGCATGTGATATTTTTAATGCCTGTGTTAATGAAGGACTCAGCATTTACATTCTCAAAGCTTGGTAGCTAAATGAAAAATAACTGTATGTTTCCAGCCAAGAAAAACGTTCTATTAAAAGCCTCTTAAAGCTAAAGTATTAATGCTAAAAGAATTTCAGCAGAACTTCTGACACTTTTGGAATGGTGCCTTTTTTAAAGTCTCACAGTTTAAATATAAAATTGGAATGAATGCAATAAAAAAAATCAGTGATGACAGTGGCTAACCTAATACTGCAAGGAAAACCACATTATTTCAAAATATTTTTCTCTAACTACGATGGAAGGAATTTTTCACTATAATGAAACTTCCCAATTATATGCTTAAAAAAAAAAAAAAAGGGAATTGGAGGCAGCCAAGCATATGGAATGAATGCAATAAAAAAAATCAGTGATGACAGTGGCTAACCTAATAATGCAAGGAAAATCACATTATTTCAAAATATTTTTCTCTAAATACAATGGAAGGAATTTTTCACTATAATGAAACTTCCCAATTATATGCTTAAAAAAAAAAAAAGGGAAATGGAGGCAGCCAAGCATAATTAATAGTGTCAACATGTAACTTTAATGGCAATGTGTAAATGCCAGTAGGATGAGTGTCTGACCTTGGTATTGTCTTCCTACAGACACTGAACTTTCTCTGTGTGCACCTTTCTGGAAAGCAGATTGCCTATGCCAAACAAGCAAAATACATATTTCTTGAGTCTCAGTTATTACCATGGCAACTGGTAATTGGTATTAAGAATTATTTCACTTATAAACTGAACGGATTTTTATCCTTGGTCACAGAAGATGTTTTGTTTGCAGAAGTTAGTTTAAAATGTTTAGTAATGGATAGGACAGGCAGCTGTGAAATACAGATGGAGGGAAATGTCATTGTAATTGTTTATATGACTTTAAATACAATACATATTTGTCAGACAAATGCATAGCACTTATATTGCCTCAAAGGTTGAGTATACAGTAGGACCATTCTGCTTTGTTACTTTATTATTCCTTTATTTGGAAGCTGGCTTCCCCCCACCCTGATTTGATAGTCTATGTCTAATCCTGTTTCCTTTGTTTATCTCTCAATAGTTATATTTCCCAAGATTACAGTAAAACTGAACAAAAGATTAATGAGTGAAAAGGATAGACATTCAAATGAGCAAATTAAAGACAGTCTTTTCATAACCAAAGTTATTTACAGCTTGTATCTAATGCTGAGCTGTATTCTTCATATTTTACCTCTGCTTAGTAAATTATCCTGAAATTTGGGAAAGTTTTTGTCAATTTCAGGCTTTGTTGAATACGAAGCTTAAAGGATCATTTTCTTCAGTAAAAACTTAGTGTTTAACTTCTAAATTCCCTTGCTTCAGAGAAGTATCTACTAACCATTCATGTCTGCAACACCTTATACTCAAGAACTATGTTCAACATTTTGATTTATTGTATGCTGTCCCCAGAAAACTAATATTATTTTCCTGTTTTCTAAATGAAGGAAAGAGTATAAGTGATTTATGTAATGTCACCTAGGAAGCTGGTAGCAGAGCTGGTAGCAGGTGTCAAGGCTTTCAGACCTTTTAGTAAAACTGCTCTCCTACGATTAGCGCAGATTCCTGTTTACAGGAAGACTCTCAGAAATGCTGGTCTAGTGAAAACAATCCTGTACGGTGATGGGTTGAGGGAAGTATATCCCATTAAGGCTGTCTCAGGGGAGTGAGACTAATGATCAAGCATAAATACCACACAGTCTAGTTGATGTAAACTAGACTAGCTTTGATTTACTTCTGAGTGGGAGGGCTTATTGACTCAGGCTGAACACAGTGCCTATAGCTCTGTACTGTTTTTGGGACTGCAGTTTTACATACTTTGGGTATGTGCTACTTTGGGGATCTCTCTGCCATGCTCTGTTGTGTGATGTGCCCAGCTTTCTTGCCTTTTTCTTGTCTAGCTGTGGTTCCAATGACTGTCTCCTGTCCATTTGAGTAGGTGTGCACGTGTCTACAGTTAAGTCCTATGTTGGCTTCTCTCTGAATAACACTTGTTATATGTTTTAATGCAGACTGCAGAATACATGTAAAGTTGTCAAAAATATGACTGCCATGGAAATTGAAATTAACTATATTGTGAAAAAGCAGATGAAAGAACTTGCATAAAAATTTAAAGAGAATTTTAGTCAACAGAGTGGTACTATGAACCATAAGGAGCCCTTGCAAGGCTCCATACAAAAATGCATCGCATGTGCTTCTTTCAACCTTAAAATGTAGGAAAATGCTTTCTTTTAACTTTACCCTAGGAGTTCTTGTCTTAGTGATTTCCCTCTAGTCATTTCTCTGATAGCTCAGAAGGCTATAATAAGTACAATTTATAAGAAAAAACCTAAGCTTTAAATATGTTCACCATAGGTCACCATAGGAAGGAAATATTTGTGTCAACTAAGACAAATCTCTGCTGACTTAGAAAAACTGGCTGTAGTCCAGCACTATATGAACTATTTCCTTTGACTTTTAAAGTAAATATTAGGGTGTTCAAAGGGTGGTTGGATGTGTTTTGTGGAGAGAATTAATTGATGCCTGGGGCAAATGTAAACTTGCAGAATATAGTGGATCTAGGATATATTCAGGAAGTTATGCAGTGAGGTAGTGGAAATCTGCATGAGTGGAAATGAGTCCTCCTAGGAGGTTTTTTCTTGTGCTCAAGCAGGATTGTTTTGCATACTACTTAAAACATCCTCCTAGATGTTTTCCATAATGTAAAAAAAGTCTTGTTTTATTAATTTCGACAAAATACACTTTTGCTAGAGAGCCATGACAGAGGAAAAAGGTATTTCTTTGACAAAATAGAAACAACATAGAAAGGAAAAAAAAAATAAGAAGGTGCCATAAACCACATAATTATCCCAGCAGTAAGGCTCCTAAAGCTGCTGCCTAAAGTATTATTGCAAAATGAAAAGGAAATAGTCACAAAATTTCTTCACTACTAATTTGTGTAGATGGCAGCAATGTTTCATAGCATTCTTGGTACAATGGTGTTCCAGTTTAAAGCTGATATGGTTCTCTGGAAACTCGGCTATATAAGGATAAAGTCTCAGTTCAGATTAACACAATATTTTGTCATTAACTTCATTAATTTCATGGCAGATAAATCATATAGGGATGTAATTTATCTGATAACAGTTTCAAAATAAATCAGATAATTATACATATAGAATTTACTGCAAGCACTTCAAGCATTTTATGCGTTTTATGAAGAACATTTAAGGATTACTTTATACAATGAAATGCTCTCCCATAGGTTGCACATAACTTTTTTAAATGAAATATATATAAATAAAACACTAAATATTGTGGATTTAGACAATTTGTTAAGCCCAGCTGTGTTTGGAAGATGTAGCTGCAACTTTCTACATTGATGCCTGGTTTAAATATTTTAAGTCTTGTCATGTATTGTAAGTTACACCAAAACCAGCATGTACAATGAATCAGTGGTTATAGACCACTGATTTACAGAGGCATTTGTAGAAAGCATAACGAATGTATGTTTTCTTGTCTGCTAAGCTGTCAAATTACAGCACTGTTTCCATTATGCAAGGCTTGATCTTGCAGAGGATGGAACATTTCTCTACTGCGTGCTTATACTGATAATGGATGTTGCTCATCTCCCATGCAAGCTTTCTGAAAGAAGCAAAGTGGCTGTGACTGTGTATGTGGGGCAACTACAATTTATCTGAAGAGCGTAGTTTATTTGTGAGCTTTTGTTTCTCCCGAAGAACTTTTTTGTTGTAATGACATGCTTAAATCCGTTAGCACGTTGTCTCCCACCATAAAGACTGAGAAATACAATTAGCAAGTTGTTTACAGCAGAGCTGCAACTGCTGTGACTAAAGTGTTATTGATGGAGTGAATCAACTTCTGTGAGAATTGTTTTCCAAAGATGACTTTAATAAAGGTTTTATATGAAGCTATAACTTAGCCTTGATTAGGTACAATGTAAGGCTCAATGTAAGGCTTCACTGTCAAATTACTTCACATAGAAGTGACATGATATTGTGCCTACATTATTCAGACAGTTAAGCCTGTTCTTACCACTTTTAATCCTGAGTGGTTCCACTATCCTTAGAGCCTAGAAGGTGCTTGATGCTAAGCACTGTTGAAATTTCATTTATATGGATGCCTGAATCTGAAGGAAGGAATGATAATAACTTCCATACTTAAGGTAGAACAATTTTCTGCTTGGGAGTGAAGTCAAAAGGACAAGTGAAATGTGATGAAAATTGATGCATGCAGCAGAAGAAAGACTAAAATTAAAGCTGCCTCTTTAACAACCTAGCGCCTGTTGTCTGTTTTTTAAAATTTTTGCCAATGCTGATAGTTACACCTCATGCATAAACAGGAGTTGGTTTTATCTGCCTTGTGCATTTCGTGTGTGTGTTCTCCTTGTTGCCCTCGTAACTGGAGTAAGGTTGGCACTGGCATATGCACTTTCATTTGAAAAAAAATAGTATTATTTATGTCTACTTTGCCTAAGGAGGAAAGCTTAGAGACATAGCCAATAACATATGCCTAACTTTCCAAAGTTAGCCATAAAAAGTAAGAATCATCCTAAACCCCTCTGCAGTGTTGAGAACATGTCTCTTTTCTGTGATATTTGAGGTTGTAATTTCTATATTTTGGTCATCATTTTCAGTGTTGTGAGAAAGAATTGATAAAAACCCTAAAATGGACTTTGAGATGCCTGCTTTGTTCTTGGATATGCAATCAATGGGTTGAGGTGCCAGGGGAAAGTTAATTTACCTGTTCCTGACTCCACCTTCCTTCTATAAGTGGGTATAATGGTACCTTTTATAAAGTTACTTAGATGCTGTTCATGAAAAGCATTAAGAACTGATACGGACATATGGCTTTATCTTGTATGCAATATATTACTCTGTGAATATAAATAACTTACAAAGCAGGAGGCAGGAAAGACTACATTAGGCTGAAAATACACAGTATGAGCTTGATTTCCAATATCTCCATGGCAAGGAAAATATGAGTCCTGTTTCTTTTATTGTTGAGAGGAAAATGAAAACTCTATTTATGGTTGATCCGATCTCCGTACTGAAAGATCACCATTATTTTTTACACACATTCACAGGCAATGTAGTCTCCAGTCTACAGAATGTATGTACATTCAAACAAAAGTTTTATTGTCCTCTGTATGTAGAATCTTCTTTTTAAGCCTGAGAATGTATACAACCATACAGATTTTTTTGTGTAGAAACTTGTACAACTTGGATTACACTTCCTTGTTCTTTCCAATCTCATGACATTTACCAAAAGATCTTATATTTTCCTGCAGTATTAAGGTATTCAGATGAACACACATGAAGAAGCCATTACTGCATGATGCTGGAAAACTCATTTGTCAGATATATCTAATCAATATCTTACAGTTATTTCTTTTCACTTACTCTCTTTTAAGGATTTATTTAAAAAATACCCAAATACTTTTTTTTTGTCTATCAATAAGAGACCTACCTAGTAACACTGTCTTTGCCTTTTGTTGATGTTATGCAAAATCTCTAATGTTCCCATCAGTAACCTCAGCAGCATTCAGTCCAAATTCTATAAAATCTGTCATCAAAACTGTAGTCAGTGAATCTTTTTTCTCTGTTCTAATCTTTTTTCTCTGTTCTGCTTTTTTCTCTTTTCTATTGCTTACTGCTTCAAAATGTGCAGATTACTCAAGTAAACATTGCAGCCATTTGCCCTGAATACTATAGACTGTGTTTTTGATTCAGTGTCTGTGCTCTGACATTTTCCTCACCACTGACTGGCTGACTGAAGATTTCAGAGAAGAGGCTATAATTTGAATATAGCCTTATGTTTACACACACGATAGCTGTTTATCTTTGAACCTTAACGACCTAAAACTTTAATTACAGATGTTTCCATGTTTCTCTGGCCCTAGCACAGGTAAGAGTCATGCATTAACTTCCCTTGGCAAAGTACAAAAGCTAGGCAGGTCACAGAGGACTGTCTGCATCCTTCAAGAGTACTCCTGCTTTTCACCATACAGTGGGATTAGTTGTTTCAGCCAGTGAAGAAACAAGTTGTGAGAAGACTGTGAGACTCTACACACTTGTGCCATAAATCTGTGGTTGGAGGTGATAGTAACGAGTGTGGACACATGAGCGTTACTGGTTGAATGAATCTGCTGCACCGCAACCAAGGGGGAGCATTCAGAAACATTCAGCTGGTATAAGTATTGTTAGATTTTAAAAAACAAAACCAAGTTAATACTCATATTAGTTTTAGCTGTTCCTCTAACATATGAGGACTAAGAATGAAATTTTGAGCCATGTGAAGGCTTTGGATAAGTAACAATGCTTCTGGGCTACCTGCCTTAGCCTATGATGGTGGCAGAAACATAGCAGAACAGGTAGGCTTTGAAAGTCATTTGAGAAGAGACACTGATCAGAAAATATGGTGTGGGCAATTAAGATTCATTTCCTTCTTACACAGGAACTGAAAAAGACCTACCTGGTATATGTAGGGCAGCACATTGGAAAAAATGCATGAATATTTGTGTTGCTGAACCAGCACTTCAGTCATAATTTTATGTAATGATATTTCTGAATATTTTTAGGTACTGCCTGGTAAATCCTGTAAATTGTTAATTCTGGCAAAGAAGGATTTGAGGACATCACAATTGTTAATAATCCCATGAGTAAACCATTAGAATTAATTAATTAGATCTTAATTAATGATTTACAGTTGATCTTTACCTATCAGCACAATGAATTTGATCTTCCTAAGGCTTATATTAGGCACCATGGCTCCTTATGATTCCTGGTGTGTAGAAGGAAAAATAACTGAAGATGTTAGGAACTCTATGAAGCAAGCTGCTGACTGAAAATCAGGTTTGCTGATGTCCTCTTGTCATAGAGGATCCATTAACTTTTCTTGCTCTAAGTCAGATTTAAAAATTGCTGACTCTTCTGCTGATTTTTTTTCAGGCTAACATCTGTTCTCTTGATTCTGGCTTCTGAGTAGGTATTTCTTCTCAGCACATTCACATTTCTGAACTGCTCAGCAGAGAGTAATTTCTGTTTCCTTGTAAGGAGGGCTACAGACAGGAAGGAGGTAGAAATGGGAGTCCTTTTTCATAGTACAGCTGAAGCTGGGTCATTAAGAAAAAAAGGCAGTAGCTGAGCAATCTTTCTTCCTTCAGTAATGATTGATGGAGTCTTCAAGAAGTGATGATGATGATGACGAGCATCTTTACTGTATCAGAACTTGAGAAGAAAGAAATAAGTTTGAACAAACACCACCACTGAAAGTGTATAGCCAGGGGTGTAGTTTGAACCCAGCTTGCCTGGTGCCATTGAAGCAACCGGTGTCTGCCTGGCACAGCTCTTGACTTGCCTTGGTGGGGAAAACACCTGTGTTTGACAGTGCTTCTGCTTGTGAAGTGCAGTAAGTGCTCTGAATGATAATGTGGCCTTGACTGGTGTTGGTGTGAGCTTCTCTTGCAGTCCTCCTCTCTCTCATCAGGAGAGGATATTTTCAAAAATTTGAAGCATTCTCCTCCTCTCTCTCATCGGGAGAGGATATTTTCAAAAATTTGAAGCATTATTTGCCTTCAGCCAGGCACTTGCACTGCTATGGCTCCCCTTTCGAGCTGGTGTGTTTGGGTGTCTAGCTAGTGCACAAAAGCTCTGGGAGCAGCACATATACAGCTCAAAAGTTTAAAGTAGTCAGAGTGATGCAGTTGTGTTTTGTCAGAGGTAGGCCTTGAATTTGTTAAGCAGCTAGCCACCAGGCTGGGATGTGGTGGGGAGCTGGCAGCAGGGATTGCAGAGGAAGACTTACAGCACAAACCCTGTGACCTCAGCCTAGGTTGGATGTGGGGTGCTCCAACAGCAATCCAGTACATCTAATGCTGTTTGACAAGTAGCGTACAGTCTGTTAATCAGATGACTGAGAGTAAATTATATTATTAGGCAAAGTTTAACCATGAAAGAATGGTTTTATTTTATCCTATTCATGTAAGAGTGAAAATATTTCTGTGATTGAAATGGATTTGGAAGGAGAGCACACACAATCACATTTCAGAATATATTTTTCAAGCATATTTGTTTGCTTTAGTTTGTTTTTCAGTTGTTCTTTATTTGCTTCAGTGTTTTCCTCTTCAGGAGGATGGCAGCCTAAAAATGCTGTTGTACCCCAAGGCTGACATAGCCTGTGAAAATCTCCTCCTCCTCCCTGCTTCTGTTGCCAAAGCACTTTCTGCTGATCTTCTGCTCACTTTACCTGGCAGGGTGTGAGAAATGCAGAGAATAAACAGCTTTGTGAATCCTGCTATTTCTTGGTCAGTCTGGAAAACATGAGCTTCCTTTCCAGCCCTGTAAAGGTTTTTTATTCTTTTTTCCCCCAGCAATGATTAGGCAATGGGAAATCACAGGATAACAGAAATTTACTCTTCAATTGTTAGTTCCTGCCTCGTTGTGAAATCTTCTTCTGTTACCTCTTCTGTTGTGTCTCAATTAACAGGCATCTTTCAGCTTGCCTGGCTTGTTCTGTCACAACTCTCTGAAGACACAATGGTTAAACTTCATAATCACCTTGCTTGACTCACTTATTCTTCTGTAAGCTTCTTAAAAAGACAAATATGCTACCACGGATAGTTAAATGGGGAAAGACAATGCTGACACCCACATACAATTAGCTTCACTGGAACCTTTCTGAGGACGCTGTTGTGGTAACAAATGCCATTACTGGAAGTCTAGCAGTGGTCTCTGTGCCTTGTGCAGATCACTTAGGATCTTCTTCCTCTCGGGGGATGGATCAAGATTTAAGAGCCCTGAAACTATTTTAAAGCAAGTTGCTCAGTGCCTTGTCCAGCTGAGGACAGCCACCAGCACAGTAGTTAGCTACTGGCAGTGTTGATAGCTTGTGCTTTGACACAGGATGGCTCAGCTGCTGCACTGTGAGCATCATGCAGATCTCCCCTATCATCTGCAAATTTTTCAGCTGCTACAGGTTGTCTCAGTGCAGTGCAAACCCAGCCTCCTGTTGGCATTGTTTCATGAGTGTAGAAAAAGCATAGCACGTGGTGAACTTAAATTTCTTTCATGAAGGGCTGTCCTCATCCTCCTTACCTACTGATGCTGTTGCTAGTGTCAGGATCTGTGCTGCTGACAGGCCTGCTATGAAGGCTCCTTATGGGGCCTAATAATACACAGCAACTGACTTAGAAGTACAGTCTTGAAATCACAGCTGTGTATTTGTGATGATTAATATTACTAATGAGCATTATGTCATTATGTCAATTATTCTGTCTAGAAACATCTTGAAACAGCTTAGTAGGGTTTAGAATAACAGAAGAATTGTGGGTATCTGTGAAATTTCCTCTAAATATCATAATTATTTATTGATACCTGGCTTCTATGACGGAAGGATTCTTACAGTTTGGGGGGAAAAGACCCAGAGAAATTATGATTTGAGAGTAGCAGCTTCCAAACCAGCTGTGTAGAAACACATGCTGTATTGTGTGCAGTTCAGCAGATTGCTGAAAATGCAGGTTTTGGACTTGCTGTTAATAATGCTGTGAAAATCTGCCTAAGTGTTTCAAGTAGTATATACTGTATATGAAGTTAAACTGCTTTTGAAACCATTTGCACTTTGTGATGATCTGGGCAGTGCTTTGGAAAAAGATCATTCAAAATGATCCATCAGCCTGTTAGATAATTACATTTTGCTAGCTAATGTGCAGTAGTGCATTGGCGTTTTCCTGGCAATGCTTGTGCACTCAAAAAGGGTAAATGGAAGCTGCTGAATCCTTAAAGGACAAAGCACAACGTGTGACAAGTATTGTCTCAGTCCTCCCACAGGTATGTAATTATGAACACTGTGTATTGGAAAGGAGGATGAAGCTACTTCACAGTTCTGTTAACATCCCACTTCTTTCTAGTATAGGAAAAGAGAAAAGTGTAGGCAACTGAAATGAATGTCTTATTATTTATCTTTAGGGGAAATGACACTAGAAGCTTGTAGTTAAACTCCCATGAGTGAGTCCTTGGCTACAGCTGTAGGCTGTGCTTCCAGTATTTCCACTACTGAAAAGAAGGGAAGGGAAAGAAAGGAAGAAAATGGCTCTTAGGGGGCTAGCAGATGATTTTTTTTTTTCTTCTTTCCAAGTTTGCGGTACTTCCAACTGTCACTTTTTTAGTTGTACAGGTATAGTTGAAAGTGAAGGAAGTGAAAAATCCAGCAGAGCAAATGATATTTTCTTTGGGAATACAGTAGAGCTTCCATGAGATTTTGGGGGAAAAATTCCAGGATCAGATCATCAACCAGTGTGCAAGCGGAGACAAACCCAGTATGACAATTGTCTCCTCTCTTTGCTGTGTTTTTCTTATATGCCTGCACTGTCTCGTTAGGCTGAGGAGAAAAATACAAGGGGCCAAAATACTGTCTTATATTCATAAGCATTTCAATTGGTGTGTGTAGATGAAGAAATAGCAATACATTTCAGCATCCACTGCATATATGCTTACTTGCTATATAGAGATATGTCACTCGAAACCTTGCCTGATAAGCTAAGCCAGTTCTAGGTATTAATGTCTTAAAATTTTGAAGTGAGAGCAGTTCAACATATGGATCTAATTGAAAATTTAAAATCCCATGCTCTTTTTTTCACTGTTCTCATTTATGGTTCCCAAGCAAATACTTCTGGAAATCTTGTAAGAACCACATTATCATGACAGTAGAACCCTTGATGTGAAGTTAATTTGATGATATACTAGTGAATTTTGTTTCCAGGATTTCAGAAGTGAAGTGCATGAAATGTGGTTCTCAAATGTCATTTTCACACCTAATTAGATGTCCTGATTTTCAAAGTTACTCTGCTTCTAGTGTCTGCCTTTGAATCTTGGCAGTGGCATCTGTAAAAAATGGAGATGAACCACTCTTCTTGGCTACCAGCAATTAATTACTTTTTTTAAAAAAAGAAAAAACAAACAAACAAAAAACAAAACAAAAAACAAACCACAACAGAACACAACCAACCAGAAAACTTAAAGGTGCAAATATCTGCAGTTTTGAGTCTGTAGCTAGGAGGTCTTGAAGCTTAAAATACAAAAGCAAATAGTAATTTTGAAAGCAAAAACTTTTGTTTTCTATCACAAGTATGAAGTTTGAGCTGCTTTAATTTGGAGGTTGTCAGCGTGAGGAATTTTCTGCATGTGTAGTGGAAGGACTATAAAATCATGGTAGCTTTCAAATTGGTAGAATGTTTTGTAAGAGAACATAGTCAAGAGAATTGACATCTCTGTCACAAGTTTGTTAAATCAACAGATACTCTTTTTATTTGGGCCTAAACAAAAGACAAAACTCAAAACCATTTTCTTCAAGTAAGAACTCACAGAACTGTACCTATCACTTCTTATACAGGGATTAATTTAGGTACTCAGTTTCACAGAATTCTTTCATTTTTGATTTACATATATAGCATATACATTTACGATACCTGAATAAAGAGCTTATATGAATTTCTTATTTTTATATTACACAGTATTGCCCCATACCTTACACTGGACTCTTGTTTTGGGCACTCTTGAGTGTTCAAGGCTTTTAATAAAAATTGTTAATATTTAAAAACTTCAATATGTAGTTCTCATCACGGTTTAAATGTATACATAAGCCTTTATGGGTTTTTGCTCCTTGTCTTATTCCTCTGAAATGTTGGTCAGCAGTAAATTTATCCAGGGTTCAATACTGTCAATCCCCAGCACAGCTCAACTGTGCAGATGCACTTATTTTCTGTCCTCGTTTTCTGGTGTTAATATGAACGTGGGGAAGAGAACCTGCCCCTGAAGAAGTGATGCTGAGAGGCCCTGACTTTCTCTTGCCAAGGGGAACATGAATTAAGAGCATGTTTTTCTCCTTGAAACATCAGAGAACAAGCAGGAAAGTAAGGAAAGTAGGGGGTTTTTTTTGTGGTTTTTTTTTTTTTTTTTAAAAAGGTAGTATTTTAAGTGCTGTGATTGAGACCGGACAGTAAAGTAGTCATGTTATAACTTCATAAAATCCAGCTCTATGCAAACATTGAAGAAGGGGGTACCACATAGGAAGAAGTGAGTGAAAACTTCTATAAGTACTTCAGTCTGTTTTACTCAAGTACATTACTGAGGACAACATTGTTTTTTAAAAGGGTTCATGCCAGAAACTGTCTGCATTGGAATTATAAATATTTTTTAAATTTATTTTCTCACTCTCCTACTGCTAATTGGAATACTGAAATTTCTCATTTCTCACTGCAGTTTTGGAATATGTGACAGGTGAGCTTAGGTCCATTTTTATTTACCACAACACTTTTGAAATAAGCCGAAATTAATGTCTTTGAATAATTACTGATGCAACTCCAGTCTTAGCCCAGGTAAATTTAGATAAATTCTACAGTAGAGATGTGATGGTTTCTTTTGGCTTGTGAGCTAACTCTTACTGTCTACCATTGTGTGAAATGTGGCTGTCTAGATCAAAACAGAATTTGTTGTTTCACTTTCAAACAAGACCTCTTGTTTCTTTCCCTGTATGCTCTTAGAGGGAAATCATGTTTACTGTTTGCAAGATCACCTTAATTTCCATGACAACTACTTTGGAAGTCAAATGTACAGGATTAGTAGTTCTTACAATGTCAGGCAAAAGAACAGAGGAAAAAAAATGGTTTATGAAAGATGAGTGGCTTTAAAGATTTTCATAAGCAACTGCTTGGTTTTTTACCATGACTGTAAAAACATGTCAGACCAATTGTGTATTTAAGACAGTTTCCTGGCTCTGAGAATGGCCATTAGTTGTTGTTGGGAAAAGAGTGTAAAAGTAGGCCAAGAATATACCAGTTTTTACTGTGGCAAATTCTTTATATATTTTTCCACATATTTTTTTCTGCTGTTTTTTTTCAAATTCAACCATTATGACTCACTTAAAGAAAAAAAAAAAACATATATGTGTATTTAGGTAGGTTGAGTATCCAGTTCTCTGTAAAAACATGCAATATTACTTTAAATATATTGGGAGGTTTTGGTGAAGTTAGGTCTGGCAAGGGTCAGAGAAGGATAACTGTGGGCCTCGGTATCAAAGGAAGCTTTGGGAGGCTGGCATGGCAGACTATGAGGAGACTTGTAGTTCTCACGCAGTTCCTGCGCTATTTGTGCTGTTACCCTACATTGGAAAGCTGTAAAAGCCATATATTGCTAACAATAAGCATGTATTAATTCCTTTTGGCATAATTGTTGCTTACATTGTAGTGGTAGCAGGTGGATCTACTTGGACAAATGTAGTGATTTATTGGTACTGCGGTAACATGTAGGAGCTCTAGCAGGGGCCATGCAAAAACAAGAAGGAGAAGGTTTACTTGTACAGCATCTCCAAAATACATGAAAAATACTGAATGTGTGTGAAAATCAGATCTTTTTGTCCTGTTAATTGCCCTGTATGGACTGAAGTGACCAACTGAAGGCATCATTAAGTCCTGCTTACCTAATTATTTGGTATTAACTAACTTTTGTGTTTCACTGATGGCTTAATGGTCTACAAAATTATGACATTGAAATTTTCTTATAGATGTTACATGATGTGTTTTGTACTTCTACAACATCAGTTTGTTATCAATGTTTACAGCTTCTGAATTGCTGCGGTTCTACTCTGTTACTGTCTGTAAGAGCCATATAGGTATGTAATAAAGTCTTTAACTAGAAAGATGTTGTTTGGCTTAGCCTTATGAATGTAGTGCAGAGGTTTTGCTTTCTTATTGTTACATACTTGCATTGCAGTTGAGCTGATTCTGGCCCATTAAGTCTTGTTAGCCCATATGCTGCAGCTCTTGTATACATCCCCCAGGAGCTGAGGGGGTAGATGGTGTTAATGGTGCATCCTCAACTGGTTTTGTAGAAGTGGAAGATTCACCTTTGCAGAAGTCCTCTACGGGCCAGGTATAGCCATCTGACTATGCTGCACAAGAAAACAAACTAACCTAAAGGAAGGTGGCAAGTAAAGATCTAGTTTCTTGGTTAGGAGAGTCGATTGTAACTCCTAGCAATAGTAATGACTAATGGAATGATGCTAGGGGAATGAAGAGGGGAAAGAGAACAACTTTTACAAGGAAGCATGCATATAATTTGTATGTTCAAGAGCAGTATGCTTTTTGTGTGAGTGTGTGTGTGTGTGGGAGGAGGGCGCCAAAAAGAAATCCATCATAAAGGTAGTTCCTAAATATGTTTTTTCTCTGAAGAGTCTGGAAAGAAGCATTTCCAGTATCTGCAGAGTCCTGTGACACAGTGTATTTGAAGTGCATTGTCTGCTCCAGGAGAACTAAAAATATCAAGCAACTATAATTTGTTTTCAGTGTTTTGACATTATAGGCACCTTTTATGATCTGACCCTGTACCAGAAGTGAGTTCAGAGCTTTAAGCATCTGACCTAAAGCCCACTGAAGTTGGATGTAAACCCCTTGCTCTTCTGGCCGTGTCGTCTCTAACCACAGAAAACCTTGTGACTAAATCCTTGTATCCCTTGAACTGATCTGGTCCTATTGTATATGTCTCAGAATTTTCTTTAATTTTCACTGAATTCTGTTTCTTGATTTTGACCTTCATTTGCTCTGTTTGTTCAAAACCTAATTTTAGTGTGGTTAAGCAATGACAATTAAGGCCCTGGGCAATTTCTGGGGATTAATGACTGACTGAGAGGATTGATGGCCTGAGGCCATTAACTTCATCCACAGAAAATTTCTCAGGAAATGTTTTAGACTGAAGTTGTTGTTGCTTGGCACTGTGCAGCTGTGCCTGAATTGAGGGAGGGTCACTCCGTGGCAGAGCAATTACCTATGAAGCCTGAATTGGTTTATTAAAAGGTACTATTACAATTTTGTTTTATAGCAGCTTTAAGAGGCCTGAACTAAAATGGGGATAAGTCAGGGAAATGGAAAGGTTTCTTCTCCAGTGTGTTGTGCAAAAAACCAAGATATTGGACAGTTTCTCTCAAGAAGCTTTTATTATTTTTTTTTGAAAAGTATTGTAGAGCTTTGTAAAGCAGGTGATTCCACTTTCTTATGTAGTTTTGAATATTCTACTGTTCAAAAGTATTCCAAAATGTATCTTTAAATCAGAATTTCCTTCCAGAAGTATTTGAAACCCGTAACCTTTTAAAATTGTGTTCCCAAGTCCTTAAATATTAGCAGAGAGATTTTTCAAATGCTTGGGAATTAGGGGCACTGCTTATGTGTGTATGTAGATTTCCTAATCAAGGTAAGAGTGTGTCACAGGTGCTGAATTTATTCCCATACAGCTGCTTGAAGAAGGATTGTGTTCTTACCCCAGTTTACAGGTGGGAGTCAGGTTGTTTGAATGACCTGCCAAAGGTGAAACAAGTTGCCTGCAGAGATGCAGAATATTATCCTTGGAGCCTTCCGAAACTTGGCTGGATGAGGCCCTAAGCAAACTGCTCTAACTTCAGAAGTGTCCCTGCTTTGAGCAGGGACTGGGACTAGATGATTTCCAAAGGTATCTTCCCACCTGCATTATTCCATGATTGTTTCCTTCTATGTATATGTGACAAAGGCAGGAGTTGAAATTTAATCCCGCTGATCCAACAGGACCTTGAACAAAATAGACACTATATTAATAGGATAAGAATCTGCTTTAAATCTGT
>NW_010102917.1:0-10774 GCF_000699245.1 Pterocles gutturalis
GCCACAGCCCCCCAGCCCTCTCAAGCGCTGCAGTAACAACTTGGTCGCGAAGTTAATTCAGCTCCTTAACGCTACCGCAGCTTCCCCCGCAAACCCCTCACTTCCCCTCAGCCTCGTGCTTCCTCTGTGGGTCTCCCTTGGTGCCGCCTAACGCTGTCTCCTCCCAGCAAGACACCTCTCCCCTGTCCAGACCCGAATGCAGCTCTCAAAGCCGACAGGGTAATTTGTTGCTCCAGGACTGCAAAGTTTCTGAAACCTGGAAATCCCATACTCACCCCCAGTCTTATACCCACAGACCCAAGGCTGTGCTGTTATCCTCCGGTTCCCTCACAGGCTCACTAACTGTGGTTTTGGCTGTTTGGGTCTAGTAAGCAGAGAGGGCAAGGAAGTCTCTAGTAGTTTTACAGCTTGTGATTTGTAGCAACAAGCCACTCAGAGAACCACCGCTTAAAGGTCCCCCCGTTCGTGTGCTGGATGGGGGAAAGATGAGCACAAAAATAAAGGTTGCAATAGAAAAGTCCCACAAATTTAAATCACCATATCCCATTCAATTACAGGCACTACAGTGTTTGCCTTGCAGAAAGCCGAGCACATGGCTACAGCAAAGTTACAATGGTATTCAGCCACTCTTGTCCCAAAGACCATTTTGATATCTTAGCTAGATAATATGCAGTATTCTGTTCTACAATTAACCAGCACCAAAAAAAAAAACCCCTATACCAAATCGTATCTACTTGCTAGAGTTCTGCTAAGAGTTGTAGGACGGGTGCTTTAAAGGGTACATCAGCTTAGCTATATCAGATTTGAAGGATTCATTCACAGAAAGGTATGGTAACATTTACTTTGAGGAGAGCCGCAGAAACGAACTATTCAGGTGAAAGAACTGCAGAGAAGATCACTTGGGGAAAGATACCTTAGAATCACGAATGGTTTTGAGAGAGGACCAAGAACTATTGTCTGTAGTAGGTGGTAGCAAAAAAGCCTGCTATATAATTGTTCTACAAAATTCCACCGCACTTTTTTAGAAGAGAATAAAGAAAAGGTCCCAGAGCCTGAACTACCACTTAGTTTTCATTTGAAGCTATTGTACCAGGCATTCTAGTTTAGAGAATAGAAAGTTTTGATAAAACCAGACTGACAGAAGTACATAAAATATCTTCACTTCTCAGTATTAGAAAGCAATCTCAAAGCAGGTTTGAAAAGTTCAGGTCAAACAACAGATGCTGAAGGGCTCCAATGAAAAAGTAGTGATGCTGAAGGGAGGAGCAATAAGTGGAAGTATTTCTAGAAGAACCACAGAAAATAAAATTTTACTACTTTATTACTACTTCTGGCTTACAACTGTTCTAGTTTTGCGAAGAAACAATCCAGAGGAAGTAACAGTGATGTAAAGTATGCACCAGCTCTTTACTGAAGCAGAACAGCTGTTTGATTAACATGCTGATCGCCTCTTTGAAGGCTGGGTCATAGGCAGTTTACGAAATTTGCAGGAAAATCCCTGTTTCAGCTCCTAAATCTAATGCAATGACAATGAGTCAGTTGGTTTACAGCCTGAGTAGTCTTGCACTACTCTGCAGCTGTTTTGTGCATAGACTCATAAAAAAATGCTGATTTCCCATGACTGCTGTTTTTAGCACTGTTTTCTACTGGCAGTCATGGTGGCAAATAACAGAGTCGTACCTTATTTACATGATGTGGTGGTGCAACACCCCCTCTCTCCTGAGTCCCTCGGTGCTTGGTGCTATTCCTTCCCTCCTGGGTCGTATACCTGTTATCCGTCAACAGAGAAGTTAAATTTGTAACTCGGGGAATATGTGAACAGCAAGGTCTGGCCTCCAAGACAACCGAGGGATTTACCCCTTATCAGGAACTGCTGTCCTTGAAGTGTAAAATATCCTGGAGCATGGAAGCCTTTGTTATTACAAGTCCTGAAACCTTATTATAATGTGAAAACTACACCTCCAAGTACCCGAGACCCCCCGTCGAATTTAAGAGGGGGGGGTCCCCGCTACACAGAAGCATGCGTAGTAAATTTAAGAAACACTGTGCCTTCAGATCAAAGCAGGAAAAGAGATAACCAATTGTTGTGGGAACCTTTTTAGAAGAAAATGGTCATGTAGCTGATTTGTACTAAAGGAGAAAAAACATCAGCAAGAAATGTGGAGGTAGGCAACTATGCAGAATGTAAGTGAGATAAGGAGGAACTGAAGGTAAATAATCAGCATGACTGAGTAATTTTAAGGGTCCCGTTCCCAGGACTAAAGCTAGCCAATAGTAACTTTGTTGTTAGGATCTTAGAATCATTGTATCCAATTAGTAGCTGACAAATCTGCAAGAGCTCTGTATAAAAGTGTGTAATCAAGGCATAATAAATGGCTACAGCATGATCATATTGGTCTGCATCTGAGTCCTTACCAGCGGCAACTGGCGCCCAGCGTAGGGCTGGAACCAAGTTCTTAGTGAATTTGGAGCTGCCGGAAGAAGAAATCAGCTGCGGGGGGAGGAGAAAACGTCAAGCTCAGCAGCCGCAGGTAAGCAGCCGAAACACTCTGGGTCACAGAGACAATGGGCAGTAATTTAAGTGACGAAGAACAGGCAATAGTCATGCTTCTTCAGCATTTTCTCTCTAAGAGAGGCATTAAGTATGACCCAGAGATTTTAAAGAAATTGCTTTTATGGGCAAAAGAAACGGGCGTAGTAACAGAAGCCCAGGATATATATTACCCTGAAGTTTGGGAAAAGCTTGGACATAATATATGGGAAGAGATCTCCTCCGGAAAAAAGGATGCGTTGCCTTTTGCGACACTTTGGAAACTTTTAAAAGAAATTATGACGGCCATGCGAGCTGAGCGAACTGTGACGGCTCATGCTTGTGCCGCTTTTTCTACGCTTTCTGAGCCTGAGCAAGAAATAGTTTGACCCAAGTCTCAGGCACCGCAGAAACCGCTCCGGCGGAAGGTGCACATGTTTGACGATCCTATCCCAGCGCTGGCACCTATGCCGGTGGCATTTTGCATCCCCCCGTCCCCTGCGGCTCCTCAGAATAAAGATAACTCACTAAATAAATGGCTACGCCAGAAGGGAGAGCCGACCCCGAAACCATCGGCTCCTCCAGCAGAGAGTGATTCGGGTGATGAACTAGATTTATATCCTCCACTAACTCCACCTATTGCAAATATGCCGCCTACACCCCCAGTAAAGAAAAAGGGGAAGAGCAATGGAGGGTTTGGAATGAAAGACTTTCTCAACAGTTAACAGACTTACAAGATCATTTAGCATATTTATCAGCAATACAGGAAAGGGGCACTGATGGGGTGGACATTAATAAAATCCCGTTACCACCCAATAATTCCTTGCTGAGGTCGATCACCAATGCAAGTAAATCAGCAGAGAATCCGGCAGCAATAAGATGGAAAGGGCTGATTAAAGACGCTTTATTAGATGGGGTTTTCTTGCCAATACACGTCCTTCAAGCTTGTTCTGTGATAACCCGACTGCAGGGTCAGAGAGGATGGGAACCTATAGACTGGAAAGCAATGAAAGAGTTAAAGGCTGCAGTTTCACAGTGTGGTCTTACTTCCAGCTATACTCAGCAAATGATTAGTGCCTTGTTTGCCAGTATGATCTTTACACCTAACGATTGTTACCGGGTAGCTGGAATACTGCTCACTCCTTCACAAATGCTGCATTTCAAAAGTTCTTTTGAGAGTTTGGCGGATAGAGCTGCAGACGATAATCAACAGCGCGGGCCAACAGACCCGTTAAATGGAGTGACTTTTGAAATGTTAGTGGGTCGCGGTCGTTTTGGGTCAGACCAAGCGCAAGTGCACCTTGCTACTGAAATCTTACTCCAAGTACGGCAGCTTGCTCTGGCGGCGCTGAGATCAGTTCCAGAAGCAGGCAAACCGACTCCTTCCTATGTCGCTGTGCGACAGCGACAAAATGAGCCATACATGGATTTTATTGATCGCCTTACGGAAGCAGTGGAAAGGAATATTGATTTAGCACCTAATGCGCGGGAATCGGTCTTAATGTTGTTAGCTATAGAAAATGCTAATCCATCATGTAAGCGTATTTTGCAAGCGTTACCAAAATCCGCGGGGCTACGGGAAATGTTGGATGCCTGTTCTAAAGTGGGATCAGCGGAAGAATATGCAGGGTATATGGCTAATGCTGTTGCAGAAGCAGTAAAACCTTTGATTCGACAGGGTCGGGGAGATCGAGATACCCTCTCGGGGTTACGTTGTTATAATTGTGGGAAAATTGGTCACATGCAAAGGCAATGTAAACAGGGTAATCAAAGTTCGCAAAGGGGTCAAGGAAGGAATCTAAATAGCAATCTGGACCATCCAGCAAAATGTACAAAATGTGGTAAACTTGGTCATCAAAGTGCTGTATGTTACTCTCGGTCTCCACCTACTCACATACCAGAAGGATCAAAAATAGCCCAGCTAATACCATTTGAGGCAAAAGTCCCTCAAGCGCATTCCAAAGTTCGGGGAGATCAAGGGTGGAGATCTACAGGTATGCCACCAAATTATTTTGCATTGGATATTCTAAAGAATAAACCAGAGGTGCGAGTGACCCTAAAGGAGCCTGGAGAAAAAATCAGATCGCTATGTGTGCTTATTGATACAGGAGCAGATGTTACTATAATACCGAATGGAAAATGGCCAAAAAATTGGCCGCTTACGACACCTCGTGGTGGTGTGATGGGTATTGGAGGAATTCAAGTCCCTCAAGTCAGCATGAAAGTAATTGAAGTACAGCTAGCAGATGGCAGCTCTGCGAATATAAGACCCTACGTATTACATACTCCTATGGCACTTTTGGGTCGAGATGCTTTAAGCCAATTAGGATTAAAACTGACTAATAAATCTTTTTAATAGCGGCCATTGAGGGGCAGCCGACCTATAAGCTACAATGGTTAGCTGATGAGCCTGTTGGGGTCGATCAATGTCCGCTAACCAAAGAAAAGCTGTCTCACATACAGGCTTTAGTTGCAGAACAAAAAGTGGCCATCCACTAGCCCCTGGAATATGCCAATATTCACTATTCTAAAGAAATCAGGGAAATGTAGATTTTTACATGACCTTAGAGCAATTAATGTAGTTATGAAACATATGGGTGCCTTGCAACCAGGGCTACCAAGTCCAGTTATGATTCCTAGACTTTGTGAAATATTGATCATTGACTTGAAGGACTGTTTCTTCACTATACCATTACACCCAGATGATTGTGAAAAATTTGCATTTTCAGTACCTTCTGTTAATAAGGAAAAACCTGCAGAAAGATATGAATGGGTAGTTTTGCCTCAAGGTACGAAAAACTCTCCCACCATTTGTCAACTATATGTCTCTTGGGCATTAAAGCCATTACGGAATATTTCTAACACTTTTATCATTTACCATTACACAGATGACATTCTAATTGCTGGGGAAAAATTAAATCCCAACATTGTCATACTTATTTGCCAACAGGAATTAGCCAAAGCAGGGCTTGTTATAGCCCCAGAAAATATACAAAGACAACTGCCATGGAAATATTTGGGCTGGATAATAATGGGAACCACAGTTAGTCCTCAAAAAATCTGTCTAGAAAACAAAATAGAAACACTTGCTGATGTACAGAAATTAATGGGTGATATACAGTGGGTTCGAAACATGTGGTATTTCGAACGATGATCTTGCTCCTTTGATGCCATTGCTTAAAGGAAACCCTGATGCAGGAGAAGTGCGAACGCTGTCAAAGCTGCAGGAAGAGGCCTTACAGCACGTAGTGAATAAAATCACCTCAACTAAGGCGTCACAATGGAACCCAGAATTCTCCTTAAAAATCTACATCTGTAATGGCCAACATCAGCCTTTTGCTATATTAGCCCAATGGGATTCCATGCTTTCAGACCCCTTATGTATTTCAGAATGGGTATTTCTACCTTATCGTTTGTCCAAAACTATTGTAACCAGGCTGGAAGCTATAGCTCAAATTATTATTCCTGCAAGAAGACGTTGCCAAGAAATTGCAGGAGTTGATCCTGACCATATTTGTATTCCTATTGTTGCTGAAAATTTTAATTGGGTCTTACAAAACAATGATGCGCTAGCACTGGCTTTTGATTCGTTTACTGGAACAATTACTGTTAACTACCCAGCACATAAATTATTCAAAATATTAATGCAATATGGATTTGAGCCTGTTCCAAAACTATCCAGAAAGCCGGCAAAAGGTTTAACTGTCTTTACAGATGCTAGTAAAACAAGTCATAGAGCCATTTATATATGGTACACAGACAAAAGATGGCATTGGCAACTTCTTTCTGGAACACCTGATGATTCTTTCCAGACGTTAGAATTGTATGCTGTGCTTACTGTATTTAAGAGATGGTCTGATAAGACTGTTAACATTGTATGTGATTCTTTATACGTTGTAGGAATAGTTCAAAGATTGGAACAAGCAGTATTGAAGGAGGTAAATAACTATCAGCTATGACAACTTTTATATGAGTTATGGCAATTATTAAATATGCGTAAACATAGTTATTTCATAATGCACATCCACAGCCATTCAGGCCTCCTGGCTATTCTAGTGGAAGGAAATGACAGAGCTGATCAGTTAGTTGCAGCTGTCTGGACTGGCCCAGCTCCTAATGCATTTCAACAAGCTCGAAATTCTCACGTTTTTTCTCCAGTTGGCAAAAGTATTAGCTCGTCAGTTTAACTTATCTTTATCAGATGCTAAAGGCATTGTTCAAGCTTGTCCTGACTGCCAAGGACAGACGTTAGGCATAGGATTAGGAGTTAATCCTCGTGGTTTACATCCTTTACAAATCTGGCAGATAGATGTAACTCATATACCCAGTTTTGGTCGTCTCAAATATTTACATGTCACGATCGATACCTTTTCATATGCTGTGTGGGCAACCCCGCTGTCTAGAGAAACAGCTCGTCATGTTATTACTCACCTTCCGGGCTGCTTTGCTGCCCTAGGGGTTCCCATTCATTTATAGACAGATAATGCCCCTGCTTATAAATCTAAAACTTTTCAACATTTTTTAAATCTCTGGGGAGTGAAACATACCACTGGAATACCTCGCTTGCCAACCGGACAAGCAATGGTTGAGTGGACTCATCAAATCATTAAACAGTTATTAATAAAACAAAAGGGCAGAGAAGAGGGTATTTCTCCTGCTGCACAGACAGTTAAAGTAATCTATGTAACGAATTTCTCGTGACTGGTTGGAGAAGCCCGTGAACCACCCGCAGTAGCTCATAGCCAAGCTTTAAACTCTGGCTACAAAGATGTAGAGAAAGGAGTGTTAGTTCAGTATAAAGATCCAGAAATAGGTGTCTGGAAAGGCCCTGCAGAATTAAAATATAATGGTCAAGGGTATGCTTGTATCGCTATAGAAAAAGGGCTACGATGGATCCCAGGGTGTTGGATTAAGCCTTGGAAGAGACTTCACACTGATGAACAAGCAATAAGTGCAAGTGTGAACTTCTGCAGTGAACAGTTAATGAGATAAAGCTGCACGTATTACCATCATAATGGGCATCGTTAAGATGTACAAGGCCTTTGTTAGCTTCTGTGCAATCGCTGTCACCATCTACTGCTGCCAAAGCTTTAATTATGCTTAATAGCTTAGGATGCTGGCTTGCTAAACAAACTAACACAACTTCTTTAGCACTAAGTGGGTTATTAACAGATGTAGATTCAATTAGACATGCTACCCTGCAAAATAGAGCTGCTATTGATTTTTGTTTTTAGCACAGGGACATGGCTGCGGTGAATCTGAAGGTATGTGTTGTATGAACTTCTCTGATAACTCCAATATGGTGTTTCAACAAATTCAGAACTTTAACAGACCGAAAGAGTTCGTTTGGGCTAGATGAGTGGTTAGGGGCTTTACGAATTGGTAAAGATGGCAATTATAATAATGCTAGCTATTTTCGCTTTATTGTTAATCATACCTTGCTTGCTACAATGCTTATGGAATACTGCTGAAAAAAATAAGGCAAAAGGTTTGGGCTGCTTAAGTTAACCAAAACGTGGGAATTGTGGGAACCTTTTTAGAAGAAAATGGTCATGTAGTTGATTTGTACTAAAGGAGAAAAAACATCAGCAAGAAATGTGGAGGTAGGCAACTATGCAGAATGTGAGATAAGGAGGAACTGAAGGTAAATAATCAGCATGACTGAGTAATTTTAACGGTCTCATTCTCAGGACTAAAGCTAGCCAATAGTAACTTTGTTAGGATCTTAAGAATCATTGTATCCCATTAGTAGCTGCCAAATCAACAGAGCTCTGTATAAAAGTATGTAATCGACACACAATAAATGGCTTCAGCACAATCATATTGGTCTGTGTCTGAGTCCTTACCAGCTGCAAATTGTAGTTAAGAAGAGACAAGAAATAACCAATTATAATTAGAGGGATGAGGCAAAGAAGACACAACTAACATTTTGAACTCTATAAATACCTGATATGACTGTAACCAGGTATGCTAGCTTTGTGGATTACCACCTAGCATCCATCTCTGCACAGAAATGCAATAAAAAAATAATCTCAGCTCTGTGTGTGGATTGACTTGTTGCACATCAGGTGACAAACTCCAGTTTTGGGACAACATACCAGCCTAGGGTGAGTCAGGAATGAACTGTGAAAGTGGTAAACCCAAGCGTCAAGGTGTCTCCTCGGCATCCCTGGTTCCTGCTCTCCATTGTGGCAGTGAACCCAGGCTTTTTGAGGCATGCCCCCAGTGTACCCAGCTCTCGCTTTAAACAAGAGTAACAGTTAATCACTTCCTGACAACCTGGTATACCTGTACCTGGGTTGGAGCCTGAAGGGGAATGATACGCTTCGGTAACTAGCGTAACACACCAGAATATTACATCATTCGAGATGGGCTGAAATGGAAAATTACCTGACAAAAGTCAATTATCTCGAGCCTATCTTTGACTCATCTTATTGAAAACTGAAATATGATATTTTACAGACTTAGCTTTCAATGTAAATTTAAATTTTTTTTCAATTCTGTTTTCCGTTTCCACTTTGGAGAAGAAACAGACATAACACTTGAGGAGCAGTGTCAAAACACACCCCCCTACTTAGGACAGACTGATGGTGCCCAGTGCCATTTTGCACAGAGCTTTTGGATTTATGTGATCGAGTCTAATAGTCACAAAGAATTTTTAGTTTAGATAAACATTGTGCTCTCTGAGTCTGTTGCCAGCAAAACTGGATTTTATGTTGTTTGTTATGATCACCTGTATAATTGTAGCATGCTTCAGTGTAAGCTTCTGCCAGAAATACAGGCCATGCTAATCACAGCTTAAGAGCAAACAAGATACAGATTAAATACAAGGGCCAAAGGACAAAAAAGAGTTACAGAGAAGTCACTGGTCCTTTTGAAAAACAATTGCAAGCCATATAACCCTTAAAACATACTTGCCCCTTCTTTTTTAAATGTCACACAATGAAAAAGGATTCTGAAAGTAGCCAGAATCACTTTTTCATTTACCTTGTAATAGATAGTAGAGAAAACCTGTGCCTATGCCTGCCCTGTCCCCCCATCCCCCAAAGATGATTGTGTCACAGTCTACACAAACATAGTGCCTCAGTCCCTACCTGCCTAGGGAGATAAAAAACATCACACATCTGTGCAAAACAAAAAACTGTGTGATGCTCTCTACAGTAGGGATTGTGACCAAACCCAAGATCCCTAACACTACACCTTCACGCCTTAGCTACCCCATCATCCTCACTGCAGTTGCCTTTGGATCTCCCTGGTGGGTCTCTGCAGTTACAGACGGGCTCACTTGCCCTCAGCATTGCTGCATTTTAAAGAAATGAGGGGGCTGTAGTATCACCTCTCACCACGAGATGGCAGGTGCTGACTGATCGTTAGCACGGAATAAGGCTCTTAACAGACCTTTGAGTTGGTGAACTCAGCTTCCGAGAAAACAGAGAAAAAGTAAATTAGGACAAACAAAAATCAACAAACTATTTATGGGATCATGAATTAACTGAAGTTTGAGAGGAGTGGAGGGAGCTCACATATATGGGGCACAAACATGAAAAAAACCCCTCAGTTTAGACTCAAGATATTACTGCTAGAGTAAGTATTTGGGTGCCCCTTTCTTATTCTTATCCTGGCTCTTCCTGTTAAGAAACTTTTTAGCTGTGTAAATGTGCTTTATGTCATCAGCCACGTGAAACTTTGGTTATTTCTGGATATAAAAAGCATTCCCACCTTTCTGTCAAAACAGGCAGCAAGCCCAAGTTCTCATTTAATGGTGTTCTGCACTACTGTCCAAAACTGACCCAAAAATTAAGACTTACAAGATATATTGAAATTATTATGAATAACTAATTGCTTTTCCTTCATGGGCAGAGCACATGATATGCTGCAAAAATTACAGAATTAGGCTGCTCTTTAAGTTATTATAAATCCCATGCACCTTCTTTGACCTTGTTTAAATGATTCTGCTGTCTTGACAAATAATTTCCAACTATATCTGGCCACAAGTCAACAGTGTTACCCTAACTTAAACCACCATAAGGCAGAATTTAGATTTTTTTCCACTTGCAACAGCTTGACTTCGAACTGTGGGAGGCAGTCAGTTTGAGACAGTGAAAAATATGCAGTCTCTTGCACAAAAGTGTTGCACAGACTGGCCTGCAGCTCTCCATTATTCAGTACTGATTCAGAAAGAAGTATGGTTTATAGCTGGAGTTGGGGAAGAGTGTGAAGAGTCCTCCCCCTGAGGAGGAAGGA
>NW_010102918.1:0-10160 GCF_000699245.1 Pterocles gutturalis
AACCCTAACCATTCTATGACTCTATGATTAACACAAACATGTTTCATAATACACTTTATATTGTCCTTTATTTTCACATGAAAAAAAGTGAAATAAGTCTTTTCTAGACAAATTCATTAGATATTACTTAACTCTTTTGGGATACATAATTCGTCTCAAGGAAGGCAAATATCATTTTCCCCTTCATTCATCTTTTTAATTTTGCAGCAATCTCTATAGGACGAAGTGGACAGATCATGGAAAGCAGGTAAAAGCAGCTGAAGAGAGGATCAGAGAGTCTGTGGTATGCCTTTAGCTATGTTAGATATGTGGGACTAGGAATTTTTATTTTAATTGATTTAATGACAGTGAAATTGTGGCAGAAGCTGAGAGACTGTCCAAAAGAAAATCTTTATCATTCCTATTTCATATAGTTTACGCATACAAAACTGGCTCTGTTGAAGATTTGATACAGGCTTAAATGGATCTTTGCTCTGATACAGTATTAGTGTTGCTATATTTTTATGTATATATGAATGTGTCATAGTTCGTAATCATACCTAAAATGAAAGTAGCTGTAGCTTGATATATATAGTTGTAGCTTAGTATATATTTATTATTTTAGAAAAACACAGTACTCAAGGTGGGGTCTCACGAGAGCAGAGTAGAGGGGGAGAATGGTTAAAATACTGTTCAGACTTTATTACAGCTTAATATTCTAATATACCATGGAGAAAAGGGAAAAGAAAAGGAGTCCTACCCCTTATTAAACTTTTACCATTTAAATAAAATAAACTAACATATAATAAACACTATATAATAATGTCTGCATGCCATAATTAGGTAATACATTTGACTCTCAGCTACATCCTATTACAACCACCTATTACAGCGACCGAACAAATTTATTCTACAAAAGTCTTTTTTGCTATGGCAGGAACCTTAATTGAGCAAGAAGTGTTTATCTCTTCTGGGATTTAAAGAGTGAGAAGCATACTAAGTTTCCAATTTTCTCTGCAAGACTCTGAAATCTACCATTTGTAGGAATTTCATGTCCAAATATGATGTTACTCTGACAAGTTACTCTGTACTTATTTCCTCAAAGATACATGTTAGATTTTTGATCATAATCTCCTAATAAACAGCACTAAAACCTATTTTTAATAATATTACAAATAATTTTAAGGACAGAATTATATTAATGCAATAACTAGTAAACTGTGATTCCATGATTCTAAAGCATTTTAGCTTCGATTCAAAACTAGCTTTCTGAGTCTAAAAGAAACAATATTCAGAAAATTATACACATTCAAATGGGAAAGAATATTTAGGACATTCTGGATCAAAGGATTTTATGTCACCTCTAGCTGCTCTGAAATATGTCCTGATTAAAAAAATATAATATCAGCATAAAGATATCATGCATTAATATACACACACAAAAAAAGGTTCAGAATAAGTTCAGCAAGCATTAAATAATGAATTACACTGAGTAGTTTAGTTTTATTTAATTTGGAATACCATTATTTTCTTTTCACTTTCAGAATACTTTGCTTATCTCATTCTCTTTAAGACAGGAATATTTTATTTCTTTTCCCTGAAAACACTACATTTTACTGATTTTCAAGGAAGGGATTGTGTTTGATACATTGATTTATCTCTATCCAAATACTTTGATCCTGGCTTTTTGAAAGGGGAGGATTTGGATTGGGAAAAAATTCTGGAGTCAACACATTACTGCTCTTGTTCTTTCCATAGATCCACACAATCATGTAATGAACTATGACAGAGAGGATTTGTGGAGACAGCCTACTCCAAACCCCTTTGATTGTAGTGGAATGAACTAGACTAGGGGGCTCAGGGCTGTACCCACTAGGTTTTAATACCTCCAGGAATGGAGACTGCACAACCTCTGCAGGCAATCTTTTCAAGTGTTTGGCAGACCTAAAGTTTTTTCTCAAGTTTCAACAAAGTTTCTTGTATTTGAATTTTTTTCCATTGCCTCTTCTCCACTCTAAGAAGGGCCTGGCTCCATCTTCTTTACACCCTCATTCAGGTGTTTATGCAAATTGATAAGATACCCCTGAGCCTTCTCTTCTCCAGGCTTATCAGTCACAGTTCTCTCTGCTTTCTCTTCTTGTATGAAAGAGGCTTCTGTCCCTTCATCATCTTCATGACGCTTTGCTAGCTTCTCTCCAGTATGTCCATGTCTCTCTTTTACTGAGGAGCCCAGAACAGGGCACAGCACTCCAGGTTTTCCTTACTAGCGCTAAGTTGAAGATGTCCCTGCTCATTGCAGGGGGGTTGGACTAGATGACCTTTAAAGGTCATTTCCAACCCAAACCCTTCTGGTTCTATGATTACATAACCTGAAGAGTATGTGCTGCCTGTGATGGATGTTATTGTGTGTGAACTTCCCAGCTGTAGACAAATAGCTACCATATGTTTTTAATGTCGTCACTTATTCTGGAGAAATTTTCTCTGAAATTCTTAAATAAATTGAGACCTCGTTTTCAAATGTTTGTGTTAGGGTACCGTGGGAATCCATCAGCTGAAGCCGACTCATTAAAGTGTTCTGCAGAAAGAATCTGTGGATCTTCCCAGTTTTCCCTTTGAAATCAAAGTTATTAGTTTTATTATAATTACTTATATTGAGATAAAGGCTTGCAAAAGTCCTTTTGATCTGAGTCATTAGACAATATCAGAGTTTTCCAGATTACTTCATTGATTATTTCAATGGATAATGAAGTCAGCCATTACTTTATTGTCATTCTATTAATCCAAAAAGGAAACAGATAATCCTCCAAATTCTGTGAATACAGTAGAAGATCAAACATCAGGATATAGTTCAAATTTAAGTTATCCTGTAAAAAAAAACAAATAAACAAAAAAACAAAAAAACCAAACAAAACCAAACACTGTATAAGTGCACTTCACACCAGTAAGATTGTTTGCTGAAACTAACTTAAAATATTGATATCTCCAAGATAGAGGCAAACTTAAAATAGCTACGTTTATCATGCAACTTTGTATTTCAATTGTTCAGCTCTGGTACTCCTAATAAGAACATAGGTTTGCATTAGGTTTTAGTACAGGTTTTCTATCCAGATCTTCCCCGACAGTTTCAGCTTGGCTTTTCAATAAGCATCAAATATTTACATTGTTAGCCATATCTGACCTGGTTAGGTAATACCTAGTTCTGATATGCCTACTGAGCTAAGTTTATACATTGGTAAAATGTAAAACTACAGGAAGCTATACTGCTTTCTGCATTCATTTTTTTTAAGGAGAGAATAGCAAACAAACAAAAAAATATGTTTGTTAAAATATAAGTGTATAACAGGGTTTCAAATATATTTTAAGTTAATTATAACAACTAAGCTACACAGTGGGGACTGCATGAAGCTGTGGGGAAGTAAACTACATTTCATTTAGAAAAATACAGGAAGTTATTTTTTTATTTTGGAGTAAACGAGTTGGAAAACTATATGCCATCAAGGTTGTACGCTAAAAGTTGATACATATGAATCTACATTTCGTTATGAAAATATCTGATTTTACATTCATCAGTAAAATGAACACTGAGTTAATAGACGTTTAGTTAATTGGACATATCCATTTGAATGTGGGTACACAGTTCGGTGTGCATAGTCATGATAATGCAAATGCATATGGCTGATCTTGCATGATCTATGTTTTGTGTATTTCAAATGACATTTATTTAGATGTCTTTTATTGCTTTGTTTATGATTAATAAGAATACACAGCCTGAACTCGTATCACACATTAGCTATCTTTAATAAAGATAGTATGACGATCTGTAGTTATTCTTTTTTTATGTAAGCATACTCAGACTTCAGGTTTTTTCCCTTCCCATCTCCCTGGCACCCTGTATGGATGCTTAATCTTATGAATCAACTTTGATTCCATCTTTTAATTAAAAAAAAAAAAAAGTATCCTAAGTCAACATAAGGAAGTATCTGACTGAAGATACATACAGGCATATTTACAACCTGCTGTCATTAATATCCATTTCCAAAAGACAGGTAGAACTGTTGAGAACGTCATTTCTACAGTCACATAATTCAAAAATGTCTGAAGTGGTTTGCTTTTAAACTTGATGTGCAAACTGCCCTTGGGATAGAAATTTAAATGCCAAGTCAAATTTCACAAAAGAAAGTGTTCATAAATGCTGACAGGTGCTTAACTATAATGTTTGTGGGTTTAGTTGGGGTTTTTTGGTTGGTTGGTTAGTTTTCTTGGTTTCATTTTGTTGTGTTTTGGTGTATAATAAATCCTACAAGAACACACCAGGAACTTTTACAATCAATGCAAATTCTTCTTGTAATTTTCATTTGCACTAGAAAACAAGGAAACAAAAGACATGAGAAGGCAGCAGATTTTTCTAAGCACTTTGATAAGAACAGTATTTTCCTTACATATGAAACAGTAATAAACAGGTAAATTATGTATTCAGAAGTCAACAAACTTTTTGGGTGTGATGTTAGAGATTTCCTAAGAGTACAGTATATCAGAAATATACTTTGATGTCACAACTATTTTATTAACATCTTTTGTTTCCTATCTTATTTATTCTCAGTTTATTAGTATTTCTAGTATCTTAATATCCCCCCATAAAGTTTTCTGAATTTTGTTTTTCTCTTGAAAACTTCATGGATTTCAATCCCTAACATCTTTTATTTGTCACATAAAGTTTTCGCCTTAAGCTTTACAGATCAAGACACTTTTTTACTCCAATAGCATGCATTCTTCTGAAATGTATTCAAATAAAAGTTGAAGCCCTACTCTGGAGACACCTGTAAAATTTTCATAAATGTAGATGACATAAATGGAGTTTGGATAAAAGCTGTGCTTTAAAACAGTACATAGATATTAATGATTATTCACCTTCAATAGTAAATATTTGTTAGGTATGTATGAGATAACATAAACATGTACTTTATAGCATTTTTATTGCAGAAAATAGACATTGGTCTTATCACTTCATAACAAGAAGATTAATGAGCATTCGCTGTGTAAAAGGGGGTTACTAGTTAAGTGGATACTAAGACTTTTGGGGTTGCTTCAAATGTAGTAATAATCAGGGCTGCATAATTTAAATATTTTTCTGGATGTTAGTGTTTAGTTCCTTCATTTTAGGCTATTGTGTACTGGACATATCTATATTGTATAATCTGGAAGAAACAACATACCTTTCAAATCTTGCAGGACAATTCTGTTGAAATACCTTTTCCTGAGTTTTTTTTGTAAATGAGCAGTTTATGTCTGCATGTTATAATCACTGCATTATGTGGTCTAAAGACACCCCCTTCTTTTCTCTCCATCTTGCTGCTGGCAAGAAATAATGCAGTTATTTGCCATTAGCCTGAATGAAGACATGAGGATATTGTAAATGGCTAATCAGCACCCAACATCAATCAGAATGAAAAATGCTGGGATACATAGATGCTGACCAGGCAGCACCCAGGTTTAAAAATTTAAATTAGCATTTATGTTGACCTAACAATATAACTCTAAAAATTATTTTATTTTAATAAAGGGAGCTCATGAAGAATTCATTTTTGATATAGGGGATGAATGTTTGTGCCCTAAGACAGTTGAGGTCAACTGTTTTACAGAGGTGCAATCTCTGGTTCCAAAGGATGCCCACAAATTTAGACTGAATACCAAACTTTTAGATGTCTTTAGTTAAGTGGCATGATTCCTACTCTGACAATCAAAATAAACAATTTTACTATGAAGAAATCTATTGCATGATATTATAAGGAAAAATGAACTAAAAGGAAACACAAAAATGTGACATAAAACACTTTGGAAGAGAAAGAGTTAAAAAACATTTTGGTAGGAAACTGGCAAATTTAGTTCCTGTTGCCAATTTATTTACTTCTTGGCTTCTTGCACTCTCTTTTCTGGATGAAGTATATCCCTATAGGTCATCCTTTTCCAATAGCATTTTCCCTTGTCATAGGAATATTCATGTGTGATTTCCCTTCTGATTTTCTTGCTGCTGACACATCTCAAAAAAAAAAAAAAATCTTTTTTTGGCTTACTGTGTTTTTTTCCTTTCTAAGAATGTACAGAGGGGACACAATTATTGTTGTTACTAATTAGTTTTTAAGCTTTGATAATGGGATCAAAATACTAGAAAATACGAAGACTTAGTTTTCACAGCTAGGGACTCATCCATTGTCTAAGAAGGGAAATAAAGGCTCAAAATGTTCCAGATTATACAAAGGTTATATTACAGTATTTGTGTGCATTTTATTCTGCGTTTATGGTGGTTCTTAGGCGGGTCAGTCATGACACATGGAATTTAATTTTATCCGTAGTAATCAGCCATTCTTTCCAAGACAATAAGGTGGTAAAACCAGTGGTAATAATTCTTTTAGAAGATAAGCTTTTTGAATAAATAATGAATCTATGAAAACAAGAATTTAATGGTTTTGAGTGTACCATAGAGTTTCAAATGGAATTTTGCAAGTAGTTTAAAATGGAAAAAAAGTATAGAAGAGGGTTTTGGTTGGGTTGCTTCATTTTGTTTAATGGAAATCCACTGTGAAATTTTAATAATGATATAACTTGCCTTGGAAATGTCAAAACATATTTCTCAAACAAATAAATTTACATATCAATTATTTTGAAATTTTAGTGTTGCAATTTTTCATTTCAAATCATACTCTAGTTAAAAGAGGAACTGCAGTTAAAATCAAAAAATAAATAAAATTTATTAAAATTTGAAAACATCAGTTAATAACATTTAAATTAGAATCAACATAGATTCTTTTTATTTCTTTTACCAGAACACTGTGTGCTTCAATTGAGAGCAACAATTTTTCTTTTCTGACTTCCATTTCATACACTGAACTGAAAACTCCATTTGTGTCAGATGTTATCTGTTTTAGCTCTGTCTTTTCAGTCATACACTATATTTCTTTGAGTGACTAGATCAGACGGAAGTCACTGAAAGAAAGTGGAGAATGTTTTTTAGTTGCAAAGTAACTGATCACATCTGATGGTAAAAAAGGTTTTCAGATTATATATCCATACAAAAGTGACAAATGGAGAGAAAGAAAAACAGCAAGGATTTGTTACAAAGTAATCTGTCCAAACGAACATATTCAGTGTTATTTATGTGCTGTGGAGTATCTAACCTCTGTCCATTAATCCAAAAGGCTGCAAGACTTTTCATAAACCCCATATCATACCTGAAAAAGCATTTCACTTGTTCTAGATATCCTAGAGATCCTCAAATGCCATGAGATGCCATGTTTATAAGGAATTGAATTAAGCCCCGAGAGACTCCCATTTGGAATCATTCCATCACCAAGATCTCCCTTACAGAAGAACATAAAGGATTATGTACAAGGGAAAGAAAATGGAAAGCAGTAGAAGAGATAGGAACCTGAGTGTGTTCAACATGAAGAATTATGTGGAAAAGTCAATTTATTTCTTAAAAGGTGTTTTGGTTTTTTGACTCTGGCTAGCAGCAAAATATGACAACAACCTCTCGCCCTCCCCCATCCTGGGGACAAGGGAGACAATTAAAAGGGTAAAGGGAAAAGAGACCTGTGAGTTGAGATAAGAACAATTTAATAACTAAACTACAATAAAATTTAAAATAATAATGATAATAATAATGATAATACAAATAGCAATAAATGTATAAATGAGTGATACACAGTGATACTGCTCACCAAGTGATGACCAATGCTTAATCTCTTCCTGGCTGATCTTCTTGGAGCAGAGAGAATCCCAAAACTGCAAACCCGGAAAAAGATAAGACCCCAAGCATCTGAGATACTGAGAGCTGATCGAGAGAGCAAGATGACCAAGAGAGGGGCAACCCAGAGAGAGACAACCCAGAGCAAGAAGGCACTTCCAGACAGATCCTTCTCTATAAAATGGGCATGCCATGAATGATGTAGAATATACCGTTGGCCAGTTTGGGTCTCAGTCCTAAACCTAAGGTTGACTCCTAGGCCAGTAATTGGGGCTGTGCTCCCTCCCAGCTTCTCCTTCCCCTGCAGTCACTGGCACAGCAGAGAAGCTGAAAAGTCCTCGACTGTCCTGGCAGCAACTATAAACATCTGTATGTTATCAACCTTCTCCTCAGCAGAAATGCAAAACGTAGCTCCTTGCTAGCTGCCAAGAAGAAAGTTAACTTCATCCCAGCTGAAACCAAGACAAAAGATAATTATAATTTGATTGGGGAGGGGGGAGGGGTGGAAATCTTTAACTGTGAAAAACAGTCAAACAATGTTTTGGTCACAAAAGCTTGTGACCAGACAAATTTGTTTGTCACAAATTCATTGTTCAGATTATTTCTTTATCTTCCTCTCAGTCTGTGTAACCATGGTTCTATGTAACCTGTACAGTTCAGAGGCATCTGGATCCCACTGGTGTGACAGAACAGGGAAGGAATTCCAAAAAAAAGTTCAGAAAGTGTAACAAAAAGAACAAATGAGTCTGTCTCAGAAACAAACATAAGATACAGAAGTTGTAGAAAGCTTTTCCTAAATTGTTCTAGGAATAGACTAAACAAATTACATTCTGGAAGCTCCTTATATTAAGATTCCTTAATAGAACAATAAATTGTTTTAAGATGTTGTTACATGAAGAAAAGTTACTTTTGACAATATTTTCTACAAAAACTGAGAATTGTATTTCATGTCTTTGGAGTCTATGAAACTCTACTCCACAAAAACTCAAGGTGAGTTCATACAGTATCTTCTGGTCTGCATAGTGATCTCTAATGGCAGACAAGGAGGATCAGTTCAGGAAGGCTGTTTTGGAGACTATTTCTCAAGGTATGAGGAGAAAGTCCTTAGACAAATTTGGAGGTTTGTGAAGTATAATATCTTCACTTTTTATTTTTTGAAACATGTTATGGGAGAACCACAATGCACAAAGAAAGTTTAAGACAGTAAGATCTGGTGATAAAGAGCTTTCAATGATGCTGGCATAGCACCTGAGTTATGTCCTATTCAATCCACAGTCCTGGAATTTGATTCCTTTGTTGATTTTTTCCCTTCCTCCCTCATTTAAATATAGGAGTGGATGTGAACCTACCTCATCAAAGAACTGAAATTAAATAGGAAGAAGGTTAATACCTGGCACATGTATGGAACTCTCTGTTTTCCTCTGAATGCTGAGTGATACTGGCGATAAGTAAGATAACTGACAGTACAACAACTCTGGGCACTGGACACTACAGCTATAGCATGGACCAGAGCACGGGTGTCTCAGATCTTTCCTTCTCCATGAAACTCCTTATTCAGTCTCAATTTATAATAGGCAGGGATAAGACTTTATTCTACTCTGCCGAAAGACACCCACAGACTTTGCTTTCACAAACTCAAGCTCCAGATAGTCCGCACAGAATTAAGAAGGTAGGTCTTTTCCACAGTTATTCTTGTTTGCAGGTGTGTGTGGTAATGCATAATCAGGTTCTAGAATGGAAAGGGAATGAACATATTTCAATTAAAAAACAAAATGTTCATAGAGGAAAAAGGTGTTATGATTTTGGGAGTGATAGTGTCAACAGTACATTTTGACATTTTTCCTCATTAACAAGAATCAATAATGGTGACAGGTAGTCACACTTCTCACTACAGTAAAATAGGTTGCATGAAAATCTATTATTTTGCACATGTTCTCATCAATCACAGTACTGCATTGTTTGTCTATGTGTTCTTTCCTTGACCCAGAAAACAAACCTCTTTTGTCTACTTAACTTGTACAACTGCTAAACAAGCTGTTCATCAATATTAAATAAACGGAAGTAATAATTTTCTTAAACCTCCTACCTGTGAAGAAAATGCTGGAACTACTTAATTAGTCCGTCTTAGTATCTCCAATATACTCACACCAGAAACAGATAATTTAGTGTTTCAGGGAGAGTATTTATCTTACTGTTTCAGGGAGAGTATTTATCTATTATGTTTCTCTTACAAAACTGTGCTGCTGTCAAGTTTTTTTGCAACTCAGAGATGACTTTTCACTGATTTATATGATAATATGTAAGAAAGTCTGAAACAGATAGATCACACTGAGTATCAGATGACAATAATGTAGAAACATTGATTATTTGTTAAATAAAAAAAAAAATCACAAATATACATATTCACAGTAAATCACCCAAGACAGCTAATTTCTTTCCC
>NW_010102918.1:10191-16328 GCF_000699245.1 Pterocles gutturalis
TCAAAGTTTCATCAATATCACTGAGTCAACAGCTTTCCACAGCTTACAGGTCCAGGTTCAATTATATCTTTATTGTATGGGAAGGGAGCCTCTGTCCCCTTCTGTACTGTGATGTCCACAGAGGAAGAAACTCCAAACATCTGCAAAGACTGTACAGGAACAACAGTGTGTTGAAGCAGGTATCTGAGACCAGAGCTGCAATCCAAGCTTTGAAGCTCTATATGCCCTTGTGTTACCTGGAGCCAAAATCTGCTGAAAAAATTCAGCTGTCGTACAGAGATCCTCTGAAGCTGTGAAGGCGAATCTCCCTGGACCTTGGCAAAAAAGGTTTTTCAGCAGTGTGACCTATAAAGTATTTGGAGCAGAACTTAACTCCAGTTTTAAACATCTAAATGTAGGTGTCTCTACATGCCTATGCGAGATCTCCGTGTCTAAGTTCTCTTTATAGGCCAATGAGATCTGGGTAATCTACTCAAGAGATTAGTGAGTTACACATGATGAAACTGAAGCATTTCTATTAAGCTAAGATTAATAGCTCTATATATTCTACTGACTATATTGACTAGATCTGCAGAGACTGTGATGGAAACTTCCCGAGTGAGTTAATATATAAATATTTACATGGAAAACATCTACATTTACACATTTGAATTTTGAGATATTTAAATGCCTTAATCTTGTTACTTTAACCCCCTGTCATAGCTTAATGACTGACAGCCTTCTGGTTAACCTTTTTTATGTAATAACTCACTAAATTAACAAATAACTTAATCACCTGCACAGGACTGAAATCTTCAACATAAAAAAAAAATTAGAACTGTTTTGAAACACAGTATAAAATAATTTGTCATATGGTGTTTTTAATTTGCTAAAAATCTGTTGCGTGTCTGAGGTGGATTTTCCAGGTTCCAGTCTTGAATTTGCTGTGGACAAGGAACCCAAGCACATCAGTACTCAAGTGACAAGGAACTTTTGAGCTTCAAAAGAAAAGAGAAAATTATTTTACAAGCTGATGGGAAACTCTAGATTGGGACTGGCATTGCTTGCTGCAAAGCTCTAAGCCACAGTTCCACAGACATCTGTTCTTCAGGTATGCCACTTTGGAAACTTGCCTAGTTTTCATTCTATAGATGGGACAGATTATTAACTACATGCTGTAAGAAAACAAAAAATTAAAAAAAAGAGCATGCCTGTATTATGATTTTTAATTTGTAAGAAAACATTAATTTACTTGTGTTTACTGTATCTGCTCCTTTACCGCAGAAAAAAATCAGCATTCACATTTGCTACTACAAAGTTTCTGTTTTTCCTGAGTCTTAAAAAAAAGTCCCCAAACCAAATTGACTGGAATAACAACAAAACAAAAATTATTAACAGCCTGTACATTACTTAGACAACTACAGTGATGATGAATGATACGATGATGCCAGATGAGTCCTCACTCCTATCAACTACATAAATTAGTAATGTCATCAATATGATTACTAGCTGTTCAGTCACCTTCTGCAGCAGCTGTTGCTTTTTTCCTGGCTTTGGTCCTTTGGCTGCTCCATCTGACTCAGTATTACAAGTAGTGCATGACCTGCTTGCAGCAGGTAAAAATCTACAGGTGACTGGGGCAGACAATTGTGTTAAGGAATCATTGATGCTATTTTGGAATCTGACTTGTTGTTTAATGTGAAAATATGTGGGGTTCATTCTGATAGTGTCTAAAAGTTTTGGGTTTGGGGGGGGTCGTTTGTTGTTTTTTTTGCTGTTTGTTTGGGTTTTTTTCTGCTATTATCCATGAGATGTGTGTGATGTGGAGACTGTGACAGCTCCCTGAGAAAAATTTACATTAATGTAATCTCAGCCATTTGGTAGTGTCAAGCGAGTTCATTTAAGCAATGATTTCTGAAATGTCTCTAATGAATATTTTCTTCAATTAGTTTAGTTTGACCATACGAGGTAGATGACAACATTCCGATCAGTATATAGCTCTGTGAAACTAACAGAGATCAAAAAGCTTGTGAGAGAGCCTCTGATTTGATCTATGATCCCATTGATAGCCCCATAATAAACAACGTTCAAGTCCCTAGGGAGTTCATTAAATGTATCTGCAACATCATATTCATTCTGAAGATTCCAAGAAGCAAAAAAAAAAAAAAAAAAAGTTTTTAATTCTTTCCATGGACCAATCCCACAGAGAGCAGCAGAAAATAAATTCAAGCTTCACTGAATTTAATCACTGTAAATATTTAGTGGCATCATGACCTAGGCTATTCAGCTAAGGGTATACATGTTTATTAAGAATTTTGAGGTCTTCAGAGATATACAAATTCATTGTATAATTCCTGATATTCTGATCCATACACTACACTTTCAATATAAGTTTCAGACTATCTGTAATTTTTTCAGAAAAAAGCTCAATGGATAAATATTTCATTGCAATTTATTATTGCTAAGACTTAATTATGGTGCATTTATGCAATGTACTAGAGAGCATTTAATAGCAAACTATGAAGGATTATCACTAGTAGTTAAAACAATGATAGTGATCATACAGGTAAAGTACATATTGTGATGAAGTATCCTTCCTTTTTATTCTTTGTTAGGCTTACACATTACTTTGAATGTTCAGAACCTGAACCAAGTGTAAAAAAGTACTGGAAATTAGTAAGTATAATAACGTCATGCAATAATAACATCATGTAAATATAATATATAACTTATAATATAAGATGTATACATATATATACACATATCATATACAATAATAAAGTCAATAATATAACTATCAACATTAAAGACAAATACAGATAAGGATATTTACTATTATTAATAATATCTGAAGATTATATTTTTTTTGGCAGAAGCACTTCACAGTCTGAACGCTTATCTCTGCTACATAAAACTCTACGTACATGCTATAGAACACAAAACTGGACAGGGGTATTTCTTCTCATGATAATTCTATAAGGTTCTTCTTGTTCTATGAATGGAAATTTCAAAATACACTTTCTCAAGTTCTTAGCATTTCTAACCACTATTCACTTCACTATCAGACACATTGAATTGTGTGGAAATGTAAAATAAAATAAGCATTCACAGTATTATTCAAACTATGAAAAATAAGAAAAAACCCCCCTCCTTTTTTACTCTGATCCCATTCTCTTTTCATTTGGCATTTCTTTTAACACAACAGTCATTTTGGTAAGAAATTTTTTTTTTTCAGTTTTTGGCAGTCTTAAAAGGAATGAAAGGCAAAGGTGAACAAAATCGGACTATTCTATATATTTATTGTTAGTATCTGTTCACTCTTACAGGAATACGTGACACCAAGATTATGAAAGCCCTTTGGAAAAAATGGTATTGAAAAGCTGTAGATGCTCAGAAAATACCACATATCTTTTTTCTAAGGGACCTAGACTCAGAAGATTATTTTCCCATTCAGACACTTATGGAAAATTGCTGCAATTCAGAAATAAAATACATGGATATTAGTAACAATTAAGAAACATAAAATGCATGTCAAAAAGCTTATTTTCTCTCAGTTCATTATTCTGAAATAAACGAGACAATATTCACCTCTTGACTCTGGTCCCATAGAAGAAAATGTCTTAAAATGAACAGAACATGTAATTATTGGGGGCAGGGGAAGGTGACATGGTCACATTTCATTAAATTACCCAGCATGTCAGTTTTCATGACAGACTTTAGTGAGTAGCATTTAGCAACTATAACCTGTGGTCTCAAAGTAGGTGTCGTATGCCTTTCCTGTTCTGTAATAACTACTTTCAGTCCAAGAATTAGAAGTATGTCTTTTCAATGAGGTCTTAACTTCTTCTGACAGTATACACAGTTTCAGGATGAGTAAAATAATGACAGTGATGGGGAAAGATGAAGTATAATATATGGTTTTAATCTTGCCAACCATTCTGCACCAGATACTCAGTTTTAAGGAGAAATGTCAATAAAGTAAAATAAAATAAAATAAGCCTCAAAACAAAGCCTATTTTCATGTTACGCCCAGTCAAGAAGGGTTTTTGCTTTGCTATTTGACATTGATTTCTCATTCTACTGAATTTTACAAATTAAGACTGAAATTTTGAAAAACAATCACTAGCAATAGCCTTGAGATGTGAGGACATATACAACCTTTTTTTTAGAAGTCTGACTGACTTGCATCCTTTCTCTTACTGACTTTTAATAGACTGTGTCACTTCTGGATCATTTCCTTATCGATAACCAGGTTCCAATGGAGTTTGTGGAATACAGGCTAATTCACAATGTAAACATCACTCTGAATCCTCTTTGTGCTTAAAAGACTTAATTACAGATAAAAATCTGAATGAGAGAACTCAAAACCTGCTGTAGAAAAGCCCTGAAGTGGAAATTTATTTACACACTACTCAAAAGTTAGTTAGTCAGAATCTAAAGCTCCATGTTTTTCGACTATGTTTAGCTTCAGTGGAGAAGTATAAAAGAGACAGAGGAGGCCAGTCCTTTATTCTTGTCATTGGATGCATGAATTTGAAGTTATTTTTCTATCACCATAAGAATTTTCAGTACTATTTGTTTCATAGTGGTGAAATACACTCCCTATATCTACCTGTCTGTCCCCAAAAGCTGCTTCTATTTGAAGTTCCTAATGGCAAACACATCATGCTGGGAAGCACTGAGGCCACACACATCAAAAGTCTTTCATGTAATGCATTATGACTGACTACACTAGCTGTTTTGCACTGCAGCAGCAATGTGTCAGCAATTAGACTAGGACACTTAAACCCACTTAAATTCTCTTTCTTTTTTTTTTTTATTTTAATACACTAGGGGTAAACAAAGAAAAAAAAAAATTTCTGTGGCATCCTTCTGTGCCAGTATCTGATTTTCCTGTATTTTTCTGGGTAGTAAGTGATTACAATAAACTGGGACAATCATGTTTGTTTCCTGCTCCATTAAGATGCTGAGAAATGCTTGGCTTTTTCTCCAAATAACTGTGTTAAAACTAAAGAAGTCACACACTTGTATACTATCCCTAAAATTAATTCTGTACAGAAGTTTGGCACACTGCTAAATCTTTACTTAAGTCTCATTTGAAGTTTCTCAGACAATATTTAAGTGACTCGTGATCACTGAAGTGTTTAAAATTATAAAAATTGTAGAACATAAAAATATAAAATATTATAAATTTATGCATATTTATTGTAAATATTGATGTGTATATAGATCCATTATAGATGTTGGATTGTGCTAATTTCCTGTTTAAATCTTTGAGATGCCTGTGTAAAAAATATCTTAACTCTGCTTGCTTTCGCAAGTGACAGGGCAGCACATTTAATGACAAGCAGTCTCTCACTAATAAAACAGTGGAACCAACAAGGTTTTAAGATTACAACATTTCCCTGGGTGGATGTTGGAATGAACTTAATCTATTTTTTATAGTATTGAAGGAGACAGTATCAAACTTAATAATTTTCAGGTTTGCATCCTACAAATTCATTTCAGATTGTATCATTTTCTGCCTTGAACTGTACTCTTGAGACTGTACAAGGTTATATCTTCTCCACCTTGCAAAAGAAACCCCTAGCACATTGATTCAAATTTCCAGTAATGCAAGTCTAACTGCTACCACACCTCATTTGGGAATCAATCAAAACACTGAAGGTTAGAAAATTAGAACACTTTTTTACCATGAAGATTTACCAATCCATAAGTGAATATTTTAGCCTATGGATACAGAATCTAGTCTTTTGCTCAGGTCATAAAAACTTTACCTTTGTAGCTGAGGGATGAACACTCCTAGGCATGAACTGAGATCTGTTGCCATGGGGCACAACATCACATCTATCTCTGGCTTCCTTGCACTTTCTCACACATGCAGGGCTAGGTTTATATACCATTCTAACCTTCAGATTAGGACAATGGATGTTAATGAAATGCTTCCATGGTTTTTTTCAGTGGATCAGATATACAGTCTACAGATATATATACATATGCGTATATACATACAATAAAGACAAGTGCTGGGTCCTGCACTTTGGTCACAACAACCCCCTGCAATTCTTCAGGCTCAAGGGAGAGTGGCTGGAAAGCTGCCCAGCAGAGACGGACCTAGGGGTCCTGGTCGACAGCCGGCTCAACATGAGCCAGCAGTG
>NW_010102919.1:0-6693 GCF_000699245.1 Pterocles gutturalis
CCTCAGATAAGAGATGGATGGTCAAAGCCAGAAGCCGGTGTCCCCGCAAGGGATGAGACGTGACTCCTATGATGGCACCGGAAAATAATTTTTATTTTAGGTTCGCAAATGATACAGCTTTTTTTCCAAAAGAGTTCTGTCTCTTCTTCTTGCCGTGTATTCCAATGGAGTTGAGGGGTGGGCAGGGGGAGGTTTGGGGTCAAAGAGGTACTGCTGTCCTCCCCTTTTAAGCCTCTGGCCTCCCCTTGCTCCTTCATGGCACTCGGCGCTGGTGCTGCAGTGTCACCACCTCTGACGTGGTGTGGCTGGGTCACAGTGGACTGGACACGAGGGGAAGAGCCATGGGAGGAGGCCTTGCTGGGAGCCTCCCTTCTTCGGTCAGGGGTTGCATCTCAGCCGAGGTCCTTGCCTGAGCTGCGCTGCAGCTCTGCCTGTGCCTGGCTACGTGCCCGCTGCTCCAGACCCTGACCCTTTGCCTCACACCTGCCTCCTTGCTGCAGACATGTCTGGGAACTGTGGGACTCCTGGCTGTGCTCGGTTAGGATCACTGGACCTGCTCTGCTCACCTTGCACAGGTACTGTGGGGTTGCCTTGTGGCCATGAGGATGCTGCTCTGGGCTGCTTGCTGTCACCCTCAGCTCCTGTCTCCCTTTTCACTTGGAAGCAGCCTGCTCTGGTGGCTCCCAGGCACTCTCTAAATCTTCAGGTTGTGCCATGAGTCTGTCGGTAAAAAAGTAATTCTGGACTTTATTTATTTTGGTACACTGAGTGGGGAAAATCCACATCCTTTTATTTTTCTTTTTACTTACAGTCACTTCTGGTCCAGCTTCTGACCAGCAGCTCAGTGTAGTTCAGGTGGTATAAGGCAAAGACACTTTTTCCAGTCTCCCACTACCTTGTCCTTAAATTACTTTGGTTTAGGATGCTGTAGGCTGAGATCTGCTCTGAGAGCCAAGGATGTGTTTTAGACCCTGGGAGTTGGCATACCATGGCAGGGTTTGACTATCGTCCTCTTTTCTCCCAGTCTTTTCAATGAGACAGTAAGGAGAGTTTGCCTAAGAGCCACTGAGACAAAAATCCCCCAAAGCAAGTTTCCCTTAATCTCTTTATTTTCTATAGGAAAAAAAAAACCCACAAAATGTTTAAGTTTCTGGATTAATAGTGAAATATGAGATAGGCATAGACTAAAAAATCATATACAGCTGTTTCTGGAAAGTCTTTTCACATTTGAATTATTTGCTGGGCTGGTATCCTTTGGCATCAGCTGTGCAGAATAAAGCCCAGTATCTAACAAAACCAAAGGCTGTCTTAAAGCTAGTACAACCCAGCCACTGGTGTGCCTCCTTCAGCACAACACTGCGATGATACAACTGACCATACCCTTAAAAACTCCAGAAGCCTGCAGTGGAGCAGCTATGCGCTGTGTTGAATTTGGGGTTCATTCCAAGTGTGGGCAAAGCCTCAGGCTGGGGTGAAATTCAGCTTGGGAAGAGCTAAGTTTCACCCTATAGACCTTCATGGCCATTGTGTGGTGTACAGATCCTTCACCAAATGGGTGAATTTATTCCCTCAGCAGTTCTGTTTTTCAGTCAAACCAGAACATCACTATACACACGTGGGGAGGTGTATGATGAAGCACACTGGTGCTGCTACAAATCTCCCACCTGCAGAAGAGTTTTTTCCTGACGTCACTAAGCTGTTTCAGGTGCTTGTGTTATCTGCACCCATATATTCCTTTTTTGCATACTGTTAAGTATTTTCATTTTTGTGGCCAGCAGTTCAAGGGAGGTGATTGTCTCCCTCTACTCCACTCTCATGAGGCCCCACCAGGAGTACTGCATCCAGCTCCGGAGTCCTCAGCACAGGAAGGACATGGGTCTGTTGGAGTGAGTCCAGAGAAGGGCCACAAAGATGATCAGAGGGCTGGAGCACCTCCCCTATGAGGACAGGCTGAGAGAGTTGGGCTTGTTCAGCCTGGAGAAGAGAAGGCTCTGGGGAGACCTTGTTGTGGCCTTTCAGTACTTAAGGGTGGCTTGTAAGAAAGACAAAGATAGACTTTTTACCAGGGCCTGTAGTGACAGGTAAAAGAAAGAAAGAGGGTAGATTTAGATTAGCTACTAGGAAGAAATTTTTTACTGTGAGGGTATTGTGAGGGAGACAGTGGACAGGTTGCCGAGAGGAGTTGTGGATGCCCCATCCCTGGAGGTGTTCAAGGCCAGGCTGGATGAGGCTTTGAGCAACCTGGGCTAGTGGGAGGTGTCCCTGCCCATGGCAGGGGGGTTGGAACTAGATGATCTTTAAGGTCGCTTCTGACCCAAACCATTCTGTGATTCATTCTGTGATTCCGTTTAATGGCTAATTACTTCATACGCATTGAAGGAGTTTCAGCAACTTCCTAAGCGTGTTCTTCACACATGTAGATAAAAAGATGTGCTTCGGTCTCCATCTGAGATGGATGCGTAGTTACCACAGCTCAGATGGCAGAGGTGAGCTCACTAGCTGTAGTATACCTCAGCCCAAGGGAAAGTCTCAATTCCTCCTGTTTGTTACTGACATTTGAAGTGGTATGAACACATCTCTGTGTAAGTATGCATAGGTTTGGTTTGGTTTTGTTTTGTTTTTCCTTTGTAGAACAGAAAACTTTCATGAGCCTCAGGTAGGAAATACGTATAGTGTTCTTATACGCTTGACTCACTGCAGCTAAAAGCTGTGAAGGCAAAAATGTTTTTGAGTGGGAAGCAAGGGTCTGGAAACCACAAGCTGAATGAAACCATATGAATCAAAGGGATCAGAAGCCAACACAGTCCGTGTTGGTTAGTTATCCTCACAGGTCAAAATGAATAAATTCTTTGATCAGGATTTCTCCAGGAAAGTGGTATTTTAGCAAGATTTCCAGTCAGAGAAAAACACTGTATCAGAATAAAAAGCACCCCAAAATGAGCTGAAGTGCCGCGTTTTGCACAGCTAACAGAGGGTGAAAAAAGCCTTTGTGGATAACACAGATGGCATATCTGTAAGCCTCAATAATGAAAAGATTAAGAATTTATCGTTTTGTGTCAAATTAGGATAATAATTCCCAAAGGAATATGTGGAATAAAATCCTTGTCTTTCTGAGGAAGAAGCATGGTTTCTGAATTTTGGGATATCCATTTTGTCCAATCCATCAGGAATTACTACATTTTTCTACACTAACAATAAAAGCTGTTTTTTCCATTTAACTTCAAACCTACCATCTGTGTGCATAAGAGCCTTTTCCTCTGAGACAGAGGCACTGGGTTTCCAATCTTTCTACTTCTCTGGCATTTGTTAGTCCATTAATCATAAGACTTAGCACTCCTGTAGTGCTGTAAATCTCCAAAACTCCCTGCTATCATGAGGGCCTTAATTCTGTAAATGAATTTAAGTGGGTGGGTCACTGGGCTTGATCAGAGCCCCTCAGAAAACAGCAGGGCCTCCCAAAAATGTCAGTGGATCTGAGGCCTGAGGTACAGTCCCTCCTGTTAACATTTTTGTCCTCCACACTTTTTTTCCAGCTGGAAATTCTAAGATGTAGGTGATGGCAAGGAAGAGCCTGCATCTGCGACAACGTTTGGAACCTCTGGTCACTCCAGGGGGGAAAGGAAGCCTGCACACAGCATTATAACTTGCTTTACTCTCATTTAAAACTGGGTCTAATGCTCTTTGTGAGGGTTATTTAATGACACCCTTTACCCAGATACAGACGCAGAACACTTGTAGCATCTCCTTGCCCATGTAAGTTGGTAAGGGGTTTCTCACTGAAATTATTTCAGTTCTGATGAATAACTGGAAAAATCCTTGAAGGAGGATGTGTGTTTGAAATGAAACTTCTTTTTCTCCCTGGTCCAAATTGTTGTCCTTTATCTCTTTGGACTAACATATGTACAGACATAAGGTTTCAATTACATTGATGTTTAACTGCCTTGTCTGGTGTTGCTTTGCTTCATGGGAGTTGTAGTTTAGGTCCCATTTTGTGCCCTGGTTTTGGTTTCCCGGAGAACACCCTCTCCCCACTGGCTGGGCTGATCGGGAGATATATGGGGTATATATAGGGCAATGCATAGCAATGCAGAAATTCAGTTCAGTTAAATAGTTTTGCTTTGACCCAAAATATTTTATTCAATTAAAAATTTTCTTCAGCTCTCCATCCCAAGTTGGAAAACAAGATACTGAAATAGCAGAATTTCCTGCAACATAGAAACTCAGCTCTTCATTTGTCTCAATTCCCATTCTATGCCCAAAGGTGGTGTGCCTTCTTGCTGCTTCTTTTTTTTGGTACAACGTTAATCACATTTCATCTTCAGGATGAAGAGGGATAAGTACGCTGAAGATTAAGGGGGTTTTTTTGAGAAATGATGCTGAGTGTTTACATTCATAAGCATTTAAGGCACCAAGTCCCATTTTCAGAAGTAACTTACAGAAGTCTGTAGTGCCCAACAAACTGAAAACAGATATTGGGGTCCTAATTAGTTATTAGGACGCTTTATAATTGACTTAACTAGTAGAATATCAGGTGTAAGTCAATTCTGTGCTGATGTTTCAAACCTCTTGATAGATATGGTGAGAACTATTTGAATTTCAAAGTGACTTTCAGATTTTTTTTAAACAGAAATTTGTGTGTCTATATGTAAGGAGAATATTACATTTAAAATTTTTCATGACTGACACCTCCTAGGATTTCCAAGTGTCACTGTTTCTCAGTGGATTGTACAATTTTGGTGGGTTTTTGTTTTGTTTTTGTTTTTCTTAAGAGGTGGTCAAAAAAGGAGATGTGCAACAAGTTCTACTCACTGGATAGAGATGCTGAAAATGTTGAAGAGATTTTCTGAAAGCTGCCTGAGATTAGCTTTGTAATGGATACTTTAGATAAAAAAAAATAAATCCACATTTTAAAAAGCATTGCTTTTATGGTTAAAGTAATTTATTCTCATGTCTTATAGAAGCATGACTCAATGCAGCTTTGGATATTAAATAAATAAAGTTCAAAGATTCACTATTAAATATTTAAAATTCACTTCTTTGGATCAAGAGCATCTAGAATTTTTTAGTGAGAACAGTGCTATTAACCAACTCAGGCTGCTACCAGTTTTCATACAAATCATTTATATTCAAGTAATATTTATCATGTGCTAAATGCTGTCCATACACGAGAAGATGCGCGTCCTTTCTGAAAAATCTTGCAGTGACCGGCAAAGAAAGAAGCATTTTCTTTGCTGAAGGCTGAATAGGCCCTTCAAACATCTGCATGCTGTTAAACAACTCAGAAAATAATAATGGCTATAAAAAGAAAGTAATGAGCTGTAGCTTCCTCCATACCTGGCTTTAAAGACACAGAGGCCTCCTTCCCCACGGTTACTGAGCCTTTTGTTTTTAAAGATCAACCTCTTCACTCTAGAGCTAGCAACAGGCTTGGTTTTGTACTTGTATCACAGCAGAGAGAAAAGAGCAGCTTGCTAGTAGCTCTTATTTGGACTGTGGTCGTTGCAGTCACTGCAAGATCTTCTATTGCATTTCTTCATCTCAGAAGGAGGAGGAACAACACCTGGTTCCCTGCATCCAAGCACAGTCCCAGCTGCAGCTTTCCTGCTCTGTCAATAGAGGTTTCTGTGCCAGTGGGACTGATAGCAATGGTTTTCTAAAGACAGCATTTCCCCTAGACACTTATGTGTTCTGCCTAGTAAGCCTCTTGGAATAATAAGATGGATTCAGCCCATTTATGACAGAATGGAGGATTGTATAGGGGACCTGTCAGGGGAGGAAGGAAGCAAGGACCAAAATTGCTGCCTCTTTAATAGCTGGACAAAAAGCGTACACTATACAGGATTGTTTTATTTAGGTCTGGCATGGTGATTTCTGTCATTGCAATGATGCAGTGTCCATGAGAGCTTAGCCAACACGCAAGTTCACCTGTACCACCTTCTGTAGCAACCAGCAATCCTTGACACAAAACCTTAGCCGACTAGACAAAAAGGAGGTGTGGGATGCATTCACAGAGGTCACGCACCATAATGGAGACAGAAACAGTGCTGTCTCCCTGAGTCTAGGATACTTTCTGTTACCTCTGTCCTCCCTGCAGCAAAGCAGGGTTGATAACTGTGTGAGTGAGGAAAGCTGCTGGGAGCTGCTGGACTACTACCCCTAATCACAGCCCAAGGGCTACATGACAAATAACATCTTTCACCACTTTATCCAGATGCAGTGGCCAATAATTTGACAAGTAAAAATTGATTTTTCCCTTACAAACTCCATATGAGCAGCCTGGACATTAATGAACCATTACACTTCTCATCCCTTTCTCATTGGAGAATTCACTGGTAATTTCCTCTTCTCCCCCCACTGACAAACCAACTCTAGCACTGCCCATCTGCAGCTTTAAAGATCTCTCTGCCACTGTTAATGAGAGCAAGGCAGGCAAATTCCAAATTCCAAATGGGGTAACTTAACTAAATGTTCTTTATTTTTTTCTTTTTTCTTTATTGTGTCCTAAAGATGGTGCTGTTATCTCATGAGGACTTTAAGGAAATGCTCTGTGGTGACTCAAGGCAGGACTAGTCTCAGTTGCCTGTTGTGCCCTCTCCTGGAGCTCAGGAACTGGAGGACATCTGGTGTTGTGGTTTTGAATCCAGCCAGTGGCACATACCATCCGGCCACTTGCTCACTCTCCCCCCTCCCAGG
>NW_010102920.1:0-35185 GCF_000699245.1 Pterocles gutturalis
CTTCCTCAGTTTAGCCACGAGGATGCTAAGAGCCTAAGAGTAACACATATACTTCTGCTAAGCTCAGCTATAGAGACAGATGCCTAACATTTTTCTCTGCGTGTTCCAGAAATTGAAATCAGCATTATTAGTTTAAGCTCTGTAACTCTCTTTGCTACCTGGCTTTAAATTGCCACAATTTACTGAGGAAATAAAAGCATATGTGGCTTCCTCAGCTTTTCTTCCAATTTTTCCTCATCCAAAGGGAGAAACACAGTCATCACAATCAGTTTACCCACATCCCCAGACATGGCATCATCCTGCCAGGAAACAAACAATTTCACATGAATTATAACTGATCCCATAGTTCAGATAATAAAATCTCAAGTACTTTAAAGCATCTACTCCAATAGCAATAGGAAGAAGAAGGAAGCAGTGTGATGAATAACTCTATCTAAATGTGACTCTGACGGAGCTGATAGCTCATAGTCATCCTGAAAGGTGGTTTTTTAGTTGTTAGCAATGGGACCACTTACAAAGTAAGATGAAACACCACCATAGGGAAACTATGTTGCTTTAAGGGGAATGAAACAAAACTAATCTAGTTTGTAAGTTATTCATTAGGAATCATTTTCTCAGCTCAAACCATGTTTTTTATTAGTGTCTCTTGTTAAATCTATTAGAATATTGAGATGATGAGTGCAGCACAGAGAGGAAGCAATACGTCTGGGTTTGTTCATAAAATAAATGCTTTCCAAAGCTCTATATGTGAATCCTGGAAAAGAACGGTTTTGATTTTCCCTTGAGAAATGGGCTGAAGCATTTTTGTCAACAGACATTCTTTTCAGATAGAAAACTAATTCATCCTGGCCCTGCGGAATGGTTTCAGAGCCACGCACCCTGGCAGCAATAATACTGTCAGCTTTACTCTCATATTAAATTCACACTTGAGGAGCTGTAGATGATGAATTTCAGATTTCTCTGACCCCTGATGCTGGTTTCAGATTTTGAGTAAACCAGAGCAAAAGCTGCTTGCAGAAGGAAGCTGATAAAGAGTCTATCAATAAGGCTCTGAGCTTTGGGGTCATACAGTAAAACATTAAATATGTATGTATTTATATAGGAATTGTATCAGTTAATCTATAGGTAGCACAATGGCCTTCCTTTAGGCCAACTTAAATCAGATATTTTAACCCTTTCTATTTCCTTGTAGCTATGTATAAGTACTACATTATATGTATAGTTCAGAAATCCTCAAAGAGAACTCGTGTTAGGGTCAATTAAACAAACCAAGCAGGGATCTGGTAGTCCAAGTCCAGGACAACTAAGACATTGAAGTAAACTTCAGTTTTAACCCTAAACTTTAGAAAAACAGTCTTTTTCTCCAGTCTGGTATGCATTGGTCTCAGTGGGGGGTGGGAGATGGGCAATTTCTGTGCCTTGTATGTTTATACAATGTCTTGAACATTTAAACAAGAAGATGTGCCTATTCAAGATACAAGCACGATTGCTTTCCACAGTGGCCTTGAGCTCTGTGTTTACTCGTCTGGAGAGAGCATCAGAATGAAAGCCCAGTGGTCAAAGGCTTGAGATCCAAGTAGGAACTGGCATGGGAAGCACAGCATTCAGCTCTGTGAGGAGTCAGAAAAGAGTGAAAGGGGAAATTCTGGCACAAAGGGCTCAAACACAGTTCAGAAACAGAGGTTTTCCACAGAAGAATTTGTATCCCGTTTGATGGTTTTTTCTTGTGCATGTTGGCATGGCACCACCAGCCTGTACACAGCTTTCCTAGCTCAGCTGGCGTAATTACTCTCTCTTGAGCATAACTAAGTTATGAAAACAGAAGTAAGGTTTTGGGGGTTTGCCATTCATCAAGGAAAACAGAAAGCAAAGTTATATTGTGAATATAAGGTAACCTTACAGTCCCGCTCAGCAACATGTTTTTTTTTTCCTTCTCGATACAAGCCACAAACTCTCTCAAACCTTTACCATGTCTGTTCAGCTGGTCTGTTCACCAGAGATTTCTTCAGAACCGAACACTGCCATTTATTACCGGAGAATGAACTACTCAGCTTCGCCTCATCATAGGAACATGACTGGATCTCAAGTGGGTTCTACCTAGAGCTTTTACTTTCCTCCTTAGGCCTCTTTCTTTTCCTAGAGCTATACCCTGTTCCCAATTTACTGGACCCAGCATTTAGGCAGAGTATATGTATACCTTAAAGTCATTACAATGAATGTTAAAAAAAATGTTGGCAGGCTTCAGGTTGCCAATTAAATCTAAATTAAATAACCTTAAAATATTCACTATTTAATATGGCTTGTTCAAGAGAAGATTAAAATAAATATGACAACATCATTGCAGCATGATCATGGAGAGAATTATATCATTTGTTTCAGTTTTGAGGAAATTAGACTCAGTGGGAGAAGAAAAAAAGTTCCTCAGCCATAAGAACCAGCTGTAGCACTAAAATGTGGACAATAAAATCAATTCCCAATTAAAAAAAAAATCGTAAATGTGTGGGGAAATGTTTCTTTGGAGTTATGGGAGGGAGAGTTGTGGATCTGTGAAGACTGGTCTTTATTTGCACATCAGAAAGTCCTCTGAAACCGTCCCCTTTGAACCTCAGATAGGCAGAGTGGATGCTTCACAGAAGCTTCTTGGCATCAATCTTCATATCTTTCCTTCACAGTACTTAGTCCAAGCTATAATACTACCTCACAAATCCAGCCACCAGAGACACAAACCCAATAAGTTTCTACTCATTTTATCCCTAACATCATTGAGTCTGACTCCTTACCCAAGAGTCAGAAAAACCTGGAAGCACTGTTGGAAGACACAACGCTTAGTTGTATCACACATTAAAATGGAAAACATTGCAATTCACTCCACAGGAAGCACATAGAGAAGACTTTCCTTAAAGCACCAGATTCAGGTAACCCCAAGCACTGAAGAAAGTTGAAGCACACTCAATCGCCTAAATCTGTCTTAAACCTGGTGGCAGCCAGATTTTCTATACACCATAGATGTAAAGGTTCTGCAAAGAGAATAAATGTTCTCCATTTCAGGCAAGAGGTGAGGGAACTTCAGATCCAGGCACACGGGCAAATGCTGTATTTGCCAGTGCAACAGAAGTCTTTCCTATGCCCAACAAGGAAAATGGTGCAAAGGAAAAGAAATCACAGAAGAAACAAACAGAATAGGTTCCTGCATGCTGAGATGGCCCCAAGCAGCACCAAATGTAGGAAACCTTCAGCATAAGTTTCACACTTTAGTGCACAGGCTTGTCACCGATATTTGTAGCACTTGGACATTAAAAAAAAAAAAATTCCTGTCACTGAAATAATTCTCATCCATTGATGTCTGAGGCACTCCTAAAAAGCAAGACAGATAGATATCCTGGGTTAAAGTGGTGAAATGCAGCATTCGAGGATTAAACATCACCACTGCACAGTGATAACAAGCACAAAACCGCTGCATCGTAGTTCCTGCTGCACATTTTACAACACGATCGCTCATTCACTCTCCTCAGCCTCACCACAGCCAGAAATGGAGCAGCATTAGGACAATACTTACTCAACAGTTGGCTCTTGTTTTGTGGTTTTCTCCCTTTCCACATTTTAGCAGTATGTGGCTGTTTCTATTATTTCCTGATCCGAGTCCTCTCTGTGTGTAGAGATGTTGCTAATGGCTAATTGTATTCATGAAATTCTAGCAGGGAATGCCTTTCAGCATGAAATACCCTGAGCATCCTGCATTTATTCTTAATCAGGAAGCTCAGCTTCTAAGGAAGTGTGCTTTATTTTTATGTCTGGCACCTTACAGAAAAAAAAAAAAAAAGAAAAAAAAAAAAAAGATTGGCAAGACCTCAGTCTTTACCAGACTGAGATTTTAACTCCTGCCGAGTCTTGTGTTAAGGAAAGATGATTTAGTTCGAATAAGAAAGGCATCCTCATCCTTCACGCTCTACATATGGTGAAATCTGGTAGCCCTCTGAGGGTGGAATTTGAGAGCAATGTTATTTCTGATTTCAAATGCAAGCAGGAACTTGAAAATTCACATATCACCATCCTTCTCAAAACTGCAAGAATATATCGTAAGATTTCTTACTTTGGTAGATCTCCTGATTGTGAGAACTTCAGTTGCAACACTGAAGTTGATCTGTATCTCTGTATCTCTTGTGGTTTATGCATCCTAGAGAGTTGTACATGAATTGGGGAAATCTGTTCAGCTCCCAAGTCAGACACCATGAATCTCTCAAGAGGTACTCACTCAAAGCCCCCAAAAGTAAAAAAGGCACTGAAGCCTAGCAATTTCACTGGAGCTAAGCCATCATATACCAGCTTGGACATAACTGCTGAGAGAAGCAGTTAACATTGGGTTTTGCACCTTCAGTAGCATGCCATAGCTACCGAGAGATTAGAAAAGTATTTTTCTTAATGAAGTGGGTATCAGTGCAATCTGATTGTCCCTAGCAAAGAATAGGGATCTAATACAGATTCTTCTGAAGTCATGGGGAAATTTGCTATTGATTTCTGTGAGCTTCACATCAGACCCTCAGTTAGGAAAGAGTTAAAGAAAACAAAAATGGACATTTTCACTGGTGAGATGCATGCTGCATGCACCCACTTTCTTTATTCCTCCTTTTTGACTAAAACATTAAAAATAACTTGCAATTTATAGAATTTACATCTTAGAGCATAATCTTTTCCTACTACAATTCATGCAAGAATCTGTCAGATTTCTATCTGCAATATTTGCTTGAAGCTTGTTTGGTTTTATATGGGTACAAGTTGGCAAGATTATGCTCAACAAGTTGTCATATTGTGACACAGGCACAAACTAACCAAGTTAGAAAGTGCTCTGTCAGGATGGATTTGAGCAACCCTTCGAATGTGTCTTTTAACCCACTAAATTAGTCCAGTTCATTAATATGTATTTGCACAGAAGCCTAAAAAGAAAGCTACTTAGAATGGCAAGGGTTAGTGGGAAAGTTTTTGTATGTCTACTATTTGAAATGGAAAAGCTGGTATCTGATGGCATGGTAGCCACTCACAAAAGGATGTCCTGGGTTTTAGTCCTGGAAACCATGTGAACATGTTCCTGCTGTCAGTGCGAGTCTCACCTGTTACGGTAAGGAACTGGACATAATGTGGAAGCCAGAGTTGCTACCTCTTTCCAAAATATTTTCTTAAATAAGCTCAAATAACCATTAGAAGAGTGGAAACAAGCCTCTAATAACATGTCATGCCTTTAAATTTTCATTTTTGGCCCTGACAACATGCATGACAATTTTTAGCTCTGAAACATTGGGTTCAGATATTTTTCTAAATGGGGGCTCTTTACCCGTAAGCATTCATTAATAAACAGTGGTATGTTTATTGCATCAGATGGGACCATACAGCAACTTAAAAAAAATCAGCAGACCATTTCAATACCAGCAGAGGGTGGTACGGACAATGATATTGTGTGCCATTGTTACAATACTTAAAAGCAGGTGAAAGAATAGCTGGGTATATACAAACAACGCATCCTGCATCCAGAGAGTTGTATCCTATGCAACCTACCTGTATACACAGCTGCATATATTATGCTCTTCAGTGCTGATCCAGAAATACAAATCAGCTAGAAAGCACCTGGGGACTGAGAAGCGGGGAGCTGGAACACACAGTGTTACCATGGTGGCAAGTGGGCCACTCGCTCAGCTGAGAAAATGGAGGAAGGGAATCAAGATTCAGGCTGCCCCAGGAAGACCCCACACAAGTTAGCCTGAGGTCTTCCAACATTTAGAAAAAACTAGTGGGAGGCATAGGAAGCTACAACTACTTCCCTACCACTTGCTAAGGGCAGCAGAAGATCTGGGCCATTGCCTTTGGATTATCTAATAGTGCTATTTCCACTGGATGATTTGCCATGCTTCAGTAATACAGCCGCCTCAAATATACATGGTAATGCACTGTCATGAGCTCGTCTTAAGGCACAGACTTGGGGGGAGGCATACAGACAGTGCAAGTGCTTGCACACGGTACAAACCGCTATCCTCGTAGCTGCTCCTACAACAAAACCACAGCTCTAAATAATCTATGCTTTGGCTGATAATCTTATTAGCATTTATGGGAATTGATGTGTAAAGTTACACATGGTGTTCCTTGCCAAAGGATCAATTTAATGTTCTGCCCTTGAGGTGCATCAATTGGCTGAATAGTTTCCTCTTCATAGTTTAGGGCAATATGAGACTGCATTTTCACATATTCCTGACTGGGATGCAGTCCAAGATTTACAAATACATTGATTCAGAGAAGGAAATGAAGGAGATGGGGAGGAACAGGGGGAAGTGCAGACCTGATAGTCTGTGTGAGATCGATTGAATCAGTCTTCTATTACCTGCATTGGAGGGACTTTATCAATCAAATATAGGTTTAAGAAATGGCTCTGAATCACTGAGCTCTGTTTCTAAGTAACAAGGAAGCTTACATTGCTGTGATATTTATCAACCTTTTAAAATTCTTCTTTGGAAACATACTTATGATTGTGTCTACTACTCACTAGATTGGCACCTGTCAAAATGAACCTAGCTTGGGTGTTGAAGCTGGCTCCCTTCTTCCCCCCGTCTCATCATCTCCAAGCATCAGGCTCATTCCCTAATATTTTGGATGAGTTAATCTACTGGACTACTCTTCCTCAGGATCTAGAGTGACATTTTTTACAATTTTGCCCAGCCAACTCACTCAAGATATTTGTATTAGTAAGGGAGAAAAAATAAGGGGAAAAAAAAAAGCCATGCCAGCTGTTTCTAGATGGTGTGTGGAAAAACCAAACCTTTAAGACATATTTGTGAGGTACAACTGAGCTATCTGCAATATATAACACATGCTGCCTGACATGGTGCTGAGGTTTTAAAGACTCCTCTGAAAATTTAAGATGACACTCATCTTTTTTTTTCCTAATCATTCTCTTGCTCATGTTTCAAAGGGTTTTCTACCATCTTTATGTATGTTAGTGGTAAGGGAGTAATATAATCTGTTGCCCAAACATCTGTTTTGTTCCGTATTTATACTTGTATTTGGTATTTATACTTGTAAGTGTAAATTTAATGCCAGGTATTTTCTCTCTCCACAGGTATTTTCTCCCTTACATCTGTGTTGATGTTGCCTAACTAAAAAAAAAAGCTATCTTGCAGATGAGCACATGCGTATTTCTCCTCTGAATAATTGTTGTTGCCACCAGAGCTGCATATCCACCCGCCGCTGGAAACGGAACTGTTTCCATTCTGGAAACAGAACTATCATTGGGCTTAATCTTGTGGCACTACATGTGGCTCCTGGAAGGAAAGAAAATGCTGTAGGATGGAAAGGGCAGGACAATGACAAACAGAAATACTTGTAAGCTCAAAGTCTCTCTTCAGCCAGGTAAGCTCCAAGTGGAAAACAACACTATTCTTTTAGAAAATACATCACAACATCCTGTCTTCAGTCACAAAATGGCATGAGTGCTGTTGTTACATGTATCTGCAGTCAATTGGAATTAGCAGCATTCCAGAGCTACTTAAATTCTGTGTACCAATTCCACAGCACCTCAGAAGCAAATGGAAAAGCTGGCATGTGAGGGGGGTGAGGGGGTGGGAAGTGTGTAGGAAGGGTGGTAAAGGAGGAAGAGAACTAGAAAAGTTAATTTTGATTTAAAAGTGTTCCTACCCATTGTTGGGGGTTAAATTTCTGACCTGTTGTTATTGACTTTTCATGAATGTAAATGTGTACTTTCATGTGTTGCTGAAGTAGTCTGTCCTGTCTGTCAGTCCAAAGGAACTTGCTCCCTTGATGATGACGGGTGAGGGGCAGCCTCTCATGGAGACCACACATACAGCTCTGGTAATTTCTCCATTAAGTAACAAGCTCAGCCCAAGATATTTGAAAATTCAGTGCTTCACTAAATCAGCTACACTATCAATGAGAGGTCTATCCTCTAAAACATCTGAAAATGTTCTCAGGGTGAACAAACACTTTCAGGTTATCAGTGTTGCCTTCAATTAGCAGCACTACTGCATGTAGAAATGCTTTCTGAGCTGTTTTCCTACCCCCAGCCATCTGTTACAATGGCATCCAGGCGGCTCAGAAATCCTTGGGTTTCTTTCATTGATGTATATGTGCCAATGTAATAATAATAATAATAATAACAGATTGACATGGGCAGGCTGTCATAATCCTGCAAGGCCACTTCTTCTATTGGAAGTCTCAAGGGAAAGACTGCCAACTGCCTGCCTTATTTTCCTGTGAGGTACTTTGGTACCATGGTGATGAATGCACAGAGAGGATCAAACAATTCTTTTCTATGAGATGAGAATTCAGAATCCTTTCAGGCAAGAAAGAAAAAAGGACTATAACATTAAAACACTTTAAAATTGCAAGAACATATTTTCATTGCACAGTCTGACTGTGAAGCCCATTTACTATTAGTTCTTGTTTTATTTGTCAGGATAACTTCCATAAAATCTGTAGTTGCATCTAAAAAAAATTTTTAAAAAATCCTAAAAAGACTGCTCTGCTATGGCAGTATGTCGAGAACAATGGTCACAGGAGGAACATTCAATTAAAGATCAGTCAAATGGCACTTTGTATGTACTGTGTCCATGAAACGCAGCCACCTCTGGGGTACACCATACGTGCTGTATAAGCAGTGCACATTAGGAACACTGAACAGTGGGGAGAACCACCATCGTGTATCCATCTAAACTAAAAAAAGACTGTACAGAAGTCAACTCTGTTGACCATGTCTGGTTTTTACTGGTTGGTTGCTAACCATAGCATGGATACAGATGCTCTCTCACTGGTCCCCTGTGCACCTTTGGTCTGATCAGGCTTGCTATCAATTTCTCCAGGAAGACAGGCATCCTGGTGGAAAGAAAAGATCTACTGTTTTTGATGAGACTTGCGTTCCAGCTCATATCAGTGTCCTCTTGCACTGAATCCATTGGGAAAGGGCACCTTCAGGAACAGGAAGAAGGTGGCAATAGTGGGTTTATTACTGGAAACAAAAAGCTGTGTTTGTGGCAGCTGAGAGGAGAGCATGGCAACTTCCTTGCTAAGCACCAAGGTAGTGAAGCTTGATGATTAGGGAGGGTACTTAAGGGTGCAAGAATGAGCCTGCAGGTGTGTAGGTATGCTGGTACCAATGGTAGGGAAGGGTAGGAAGATAAGCTATAGGGTAAGGTCTGTCTGTTAAGAATTATACTGAAGTCCAGGACCCGGATCCTGACTTTTTCTGCATACTTCTTGTTTCCTGGGAGAGACCCTGGGGGCAGGTAGAGGTCCTGAGTGCCAGTGTGTGGATAAGTCTTGGGGCAGAAAGGAGGAATTTGTGCTCTTTGAGACCAGGATACAGGAGTAACCTGCAAAGGACAGATGGGCTATACCTTAACAGAAACAGATCCAGTTTGCTGATGCAGAAAACCAAGGCTGAGGGAGCTGGTGGGCATGGAATATTCTCTTTTTACAGCTGGCACACTCCTCAGAAGGGATGTGGCTAATGCTCATTTGGGCCTCTGAAAAATCCAGAAGGGAAATAAATAGCACAATCACAATGAACAGAAAAAATGAAACTGCTTACAATGCCAATACTGAGTGACAGAGCAAGGGCAGTACTCGCAAACCTAGAAATCTGAAAATCGGACAGGAAGCCAGAACGCTTGGCATCAAATGGCTATCCTGATCAAACCAGCACCCTGGGGATGCAGTGGGAGGAAGATAATCAATGGGAGTGACACTGTACATGACGGAGTAATGAACTATAATAGCAGAAATATATCACAGGAAAGAGATTCATTGTAGAATGCCTGTGGGATGCAATACTGAAATAGTAATAATATCATGATCAGGCTGGTGATAACATTTAGGAAATGCTGTCTCAGATCGGAAAACCTGAGAATTTATGAGTGGTAACTGTAGAAGTCTTATGCTACCTCTACACAGAGTGAATAAATGCACCATCAGGATGAGACACGGAATAAATAGTTCCAGGAAGCACTTCAGGAACTTTTTCCTAGACTCCTGAAGGGGTGTGGGACCTAGTTCATGACATACTGGCTAAAGAGTTGGTCTGGAATAGCACCCCTGATGCCACTAGGTTTAACACTACAGTGGGAAAGAACAAGCCAAATAGAGTCAAGCTGTAGCTATTCAATCACAAATAAGAGAGCTATGTAAAAATGAGGGAATTGATCAAACATATGAAAAGCAATTCAAAAGCCTTCCAGTAGCTTCGAGACTGTCCAAAGAGATGATATCAGAAACCCAAGTAAATGGTATAGCACAAGTGAAAAAGAGAACAATAAAAATGCTGGATAGAAGTAGAAAATAGAAGAAAATATGAAACAGAAAATAGAAAATACAGAAGACTCTTCAACAGAAGAGTCAGGCAGGTTACTACTGGAGAAGGGGGAAGATCAATATTTAAAAACAGAAATGTTCAAATGAGAACAAAAATGGCCATAAAGCAAGTCAGGGCAAAGGTAAATAGGAAATAAGAGAGCTAAAAAAGAACTTGAGGAGCATCTTGGAATGGATGCTTATGCTGACAGCAAAAAAGTTATGTAAATGATAGAATCACAGTATGGATAGGGTTGGAAAGGACCTTAAAGATCATCGAGTTCCAACCCCCCTGCCATGGGCAGGGTCACCCTCCACTAGCCCAGGTTGCTCAAAGCCTCATCCAGCCTGGTTGTGAACACCTCCAGGGATGGGGCATCCACAGCTTCTCTGGGCAACCTGTTCCAGTGTCTCATCACCCTCACAGGAAAAAACTTCTTCCTAATATCTAACCTAAATCTACCTTCTTTCAGCTTATACCCATTAACCCTTGTTCTGTCACTATACTCTGATATCTCTTGGAGTCATCACTGACAGTTCTCTGAAACTGGCTTTCGCTGGCTGCTGCACATTTAGCTAAGAAAATGTGGGGAATCAATCACAAAGGAACAAGTCAGAAGGTATGCTTTTAGCCCTAATAAAGACTTTGAACAACCACAACCATCTTAAGAACTGTGTACAGTCCTGTTTGATGCATCTCAAGAAAGCGCATAGTAGAGTTGGAAAAGCTTTAGCAAAAATGAAGGGAATAAGCACCCGTCTTTGTAAGAAGACACTAAGAGAGGCTGAGGCTTCAATTTGAAGATGAGGGACTTTACTCATGAAGAATCTTTACAACTGACCACAGATAACTGTTGGAGGCACACTATATCAGAAGGCTCAAAGACCATCTCACGGAGCACAAAGAGATGCTAAAGGGAATAAACAGGGATGGCTCTTCAACACTGCTATTAAAAAAGTATGACTGCTGAGGAAAAATTAGGAGAATGGATCTTTGAAAATGGCCAGGCTCACAGACTCTTGTTAAATAGTGTCCCCTATTGCCTTTGCTGGAGAGAGTATTGGGCTGGATGGGCCATTGGTCTGAGCAGATCTTCCATGACATTATGGCTGCTACTGGAAAGAGGATACTAGACTAAGTGGACTTTTGATCTGACCCAGTACAGATGTTCTCATATTCCTACAGAGCTGGAAAATTGAAAAAAAAAAACAAAAACCAACCCATGCAAAAGCCCTTGGCCAGGTAAGACATATTGAACAAACCAAACTATTTCTTTCTGGGGACTACCAGAAAGAAATGCTGTGACTTGCTGCTCTGAAGAGATGGACAACTGAAAAAAAGTGCAGCATGGGTGAATGTGCACTCTGTGCACTTGTGAGGCTCTAGCCCTACAGCAAACTACATCAAGTATGGCCAGGTTGCAGGGCTGAGTCAGAAACCAAAGCAGTGGATGAAAACAACAATTGCCCCAACTTTATGAAGAAGCCTGAGAAGAGCCAAACTCAACTTCACCACAGCCAGACAAGGGAGTATGTAACACTGGAGTCACCTGCCTATAAGATGATCACCATTATTCAGCTGTTTCTAAGACAGGCATTGGACACTGGTGTAAGGTACTGTGAAGGGAAAGGAGGAACCAGACTTACAGGTCTCTGACTTGCATTACAAGGTGCAAACCAAAAGACTGTCCTTACCTTAGTGAGCAGGAGTCTAAAACAGGACACATCAGGGAGCAGCACAGGTGTGGAGGAGAATAAGAAAGCTGTAGTCTAGCACAAGCAGTTGTCCTTAGAAACCTAGCCTTAGAAACTTAGCCTTAGAAACTTTCAAAAAATAGATCTATTTTCATGGTCTTACATCCTTGGAAATGTGAACAGAAAGTGCTTATAGGATACAGCCTAAACTACTGGGCTGGGGAACGGAAGTCTGTGGTGAGCAGGTTCAGAGGAATCCACTTTCTTGAAAAGATAACAAGAAAAGTGTATGAAGGAAGTATAATTAAGAAACTGAAGCCAAAGATGACTGGAATGATGCTCAAGGCATGCAGGACACTAGGCAAGGAAGGATGGTGAGAGTTTGGCAAGCCCAGCATTAGCTGAATAGTTCATTTTCAGTCTGAACTGGAAACACCAGAAAAGAAACCAAAAATTATTTATAGTCAGCTAATTATATTTGTGTAACCTTAATTTTTCCCTAATACATGCATTTGGTCACCATCTTCGTGTCTCTATGATGGGTACTGACAATGTGAATAACAACAATGCGCAGCTTGGCATGTTGGGTAGGCTTGGAAGAAGCTAAACTTACTGCCCCACTCAATCAAAAGGGCAGCCCCAGGATTTCATCTACTTACTCTGCAGCTACCAAATAGATGTGGAGGAAGATCTGATGTGAAGGAGAACTGTGCAGCTGTTGCAGTAAGGGAAATGGTCCTAAGTACAACTGGAGCAGTAGAGCAGCTGTGTGAGCTCAGAGGCAGGTGAGGAGCTTGTGTGAGATACTCCCTTTGGAGTAGAGTAAGAACACAAGCAGGAGACCTAGGAGGAAAAGAGAACCAAGGTTATACACAAAGATTGCATGCTGGTTACACAAATTTCTCCTCAGGCTTTTTGTGGTACCCGTGGAGCCATGCTGACAAAGTTTAAAGTCTTGAGCCTTTTAAAAGGTTTTCCATTAAATCTGTTTTCTCCTTCAAAGTCTTGTGGAGTCTGGCCTTGCCTTAGAGACGATTGCCATTTCCAGTTAAAAACTTGAGGACTGAGGAGGAAAGCTGGCAAAAACAATGTAGTCAGCTGTTAGAGCTTTGAGGGGTATGGGTGTAGGGAGGTAAAAGAGTGGTAACTGCTCCTTAAAGCTGAAGATTCATGGACTGCTTCAGCTACAAGAGAACATCAGTATCTGTGGGGCAGCAGGGAGAGAGGGACAGTTAATAAAAGCTCTTGCTCCCTTCTTTGCAGAGAAGCTTAAAAATAAAAGCTATATGAATCCTAGAGGTCCCTACCAGAGGATTGGGCTAGACTGGATTTGCCTCCTTTTGTTGTAGGGAAGGGTTTGGTATTACAGACAGTGGGGACTGAGATAAGACTCATGGTTCCTATGAAAACCTGCCTCTGAGACACTGGGGCCTCCTCTGTTCATGGCTTTTTTCAGTGTCATGTAAAGGGAAAGAAGTTAATCCAGCTGTGTATCAAAATATTTTAAAGGGTTCTTTCAACTTTTCCGTCATATTTGCCTTTTCTTCCAAACCAAAAAATAAATAAATAAATAGATAAATAAATAAATAAATGAATGAGGATTTGGAGAGTGGAGAAGGTGGTACAGGGGCCTCCTCTGTTCATGGCTTTTTTCAGTGTCATGTAAAGGGAAAGAAGTTAATCCAGCTGTGTATCAAAATATTTTAAAGGGTTCTTTCAACTTTTCCGTCATATTTGCCTTTTCTTCCAAACCAAAAAATAAATAAATAAATAGATAAATAAATAAATAAATGAATGAGGATTTGGAGAGTGGAGAAGGTGGTACAGAGCTGCCAGCTCACACCTAGAACCAACTGCCACCGAGACAGGGAGCTGCACCAGGTGCATCCCTGCTCTGTGCAATGTCGACTTTTGTTAGTCTCTACAGTAACGTGAGAAAGATTAAAGCAATCTTTTCTAGTCTCTGTTCTAAAAGGATTGAACCTCTTCCAGTGCTGCAGTTATGTATTTTAAAGAATATGAAGTTCAACAGGACAGATTAGTCCATTAAGACAGGAGCAGGGAGTTCTTCCCATTAAAAAGGAAAACAATCAAAACCTGAAGTTTAGACTCATCATTCAAGCTGCAGTACCGATGCACTTTAAAGCAGACTATAGTAAGAAAATTAATATTCCTCTCCCTTCCCTTCGCACTACTCCAATTGCATATTAAGCCTGTGGGTTTGTAAAGAACAGACTTTCCACATAAATATACATCACATGTAGTTCAGTATGTGAGGCTGATTCTTCTGATTAACATATTAATTTTAGTCCTGTTGATCAATGATCATGTTTCTTGCCATTCTGCATTATCTGTCACTCTCCCAGGGATGTCTGCTTGCCAAAAACAGCCATCAGTAAGCAAAATGCTCCTAAAATGCTGCAAAATGTCTTGGGATTTTGTTCTTGACTTCAGCCCAGATCTCAGAAGAGGAGACTTTTCAGTGGGGTTGAGGGGTTTTCTTGCAGACACTAAGGAAAACGAGGCCCTAGGCTGGATAGAGCCATTTGTCCAGTACTTCCTGGTTTCCCCTTCACAAAAGAGTCCCTATGCTGCCTTACACCTCTAGAAACGTGCAGAGGTAAAGTTAAGGTGGTGGACAAAGGGAGATGCTGTTGAGGATTGCAAGTATGGTACCTAGGATATGGCACTGGCAAAAGGGAACACGTAGGCACTGAGTCCACAACATTGTGCCCCCTGTGATGAAGTATTTAGCACAATTTCCATTCACAAATAATTCATGCTGATCAGCTGCATCAGCATCACTCTTGATGTTCTGCATGCTGCTTTTCCTCCACTCAGCCATTAGCTGTTTTCAGCTTGTTTAACCATGCTAATAATATGCAAAAAAGATTTTGATTTACAGGGCTATCTTTTCAATATGAACATTTTCAAGTTCATTATCACTTCCAGAATGTGTCTCCAAGTGAGACAAAAACTTCGCCTCATGAGTATGGTCTATAAAGCTCTGTATGCTGATGAGCTGGGCTTCAGCATTTAGAAGCCAAATAAAATGCAAGCCTAGGTGAATCAGCATATGCTGCACAACTGAGCTATCCAGATCTCATACAGTGACACTATTGATTCCTATTTAATCATACAAAATGACAGCACTGAAAGGAGATAAAAAGGGCATTTGTGAGCGAGCAACAAATCTAAAAGCTGATGCAGTTCAGCTGTGAGGCTGGGGAAAGCATGCTGGACAGAGAGGCCATAATTTCTTTTTAAGATTACACAGGGTTTATGACTACTGGATTTGGACCATCGGGTCCAGTTTGTTATCCCTCCGACCTTGCACACAGCTCTGCTTGGAATGTAAAGGCAACCCTTTGTTTTCTCTTGGCTGAAAATCCTAGGGGCTTGACACTCAGCTAAATGTGGCTGTGTTCAGGCTGTAGCAGCAGAAGGGGAGTGGGGCAGATGAAGACACTATGGGTGAAACCAGGAGGAGAGCCGAGGAGGCAGTAGTGGAGAGTGCAGCTGCACGGCTGCCAAGGGTCCCACCGAGCGGGTGCCAGAGGGATGCCTAAAGCGCATTGTTCCTGCTCCGTGCAGGAAGCCGCAACGCTTCCCACCCATATGGCTCCTGAGCTAACATTAGAAGCACCCGGCTTGTGCAAAGTACCAGCTCAAGGAAACGTAACCAGGCTGCTCCTGACAAATGTGAAACTCTTCATCCACTTGCCCCCACATGCCATCTGCCCAGTTCATCACCTGTGTGAGAGCAAGATGGAAGTAGTTCCAGAGCAAACAGCCCAGTGAGAGCAGAGAGAGCAGGGGGAAGACTCTGTGCCCAAGAGCCCTGCCAGCACCATTTGCCAGACTGGCATCACGACTGGTGTCTGTGTTTTCTGAAACACCCATCTCAATGCTAGTTATTGAAGAGCGTTTTTCTGTCACAGTGGCAAACGGCTTCGTCCGTCAGTGGAGCACTCCTGTGTCCAGACTAACATCAACATGTCAGCTGAAACGGGTAGTGTGGCTGGCCTGAAATCCTGGCCATGTCTCTCTGCTAGGCAGAAATGCAATCACGTTGGCTGAATAAAAGTGAGGTAGTCTTTACCACAGCACACAGACTTGTTTTTTTCCAGCCATGGGTCTTTCCTTGCATGTTTTGCACCATTCCCTCCTTTTACTTGCTTACCTCAGGGCTCTCCGTGAAAATTTTCCCTTATTTTGATAATAATTTTGAGTTTGCTCATGACTCAGTGTTGTTTTCAAGCACAGGTGCAGGAAAGTCATATCTTTTACTTTCTGCTTTCAGCACAAAGAACTGAGACCCAAGAGATCCAGCACAAGGCACTGGCTTCCGGGGGGTTCTGCCGCTGCATGTGCCATGCACGTGCCCGGGTGGGAAGCAGAGGGGGGGTTTCCTGTGCGAGCTCCTGAGCTCCGCAGGGTGCATCAGCTTTTCACGAGGGCTGCAGGAGAGTATTTCCCCTCTCACACAGACACTCTGCAGCATAACGAGATGTGATGGAAGCTGGATTTCAGTGAAAGCTGTCAAGGTACAGCACAGCAGCTCTTGCTCTCGTGGTACGCTGGACTGAGCTGCTTCCCGCCAGCCAGCTGCAGTTCACCTTGTGGTGGTTGACTTCTGGAGACAACTTATCCCTGCGACAGAAACATTTTTGCTTTTTAATAGCTGTACTACAGATCACTGTACTACAAAGAGCAACAGTCTGCCCTGTCCTCTTGTTCCTATTATGGGTCATACTTGACTTCAAGGCAGTTTTTGTGTGTGTGCTCTTGGTTGTGGACAGAAGTCGGTGTTTTCTGTGAGGCTGGTGAGCTATCTCTACGGTTTCATAGTACTGGGCAAAACTGTAACAAGTTTTTGGAAGTAAAAACCCACGTTCTCCAGGTGAGTCACTGTACTAGAATACATAAGAAGCAAACAATGGTTTGATCCTCTTGAAGACATTCTGAATTTACCGGGTCCTTGGAAAAGATTAGTATGTTCCATAACTAAATGACTAGGGGACGTTGTTAGAAGTAAGCTTAGAGATTGCTACCCAAGGGACTGATCTGATAACTGAATCAGCAGGGTTTCTCTGTATTTTAGAGTCTTCAAATACAGGACTTATGCCGACAACAGACAGCAGGAAGAGGAAAGCAATCAGGGGATAGCATGTCCCACATTAACCAAAGGTTGTGAGCAACTAAAACCTTGTTTGTAAATAATACTAATTATGTTACGCTAACCTCAAAGATCAGCTGCAGTCAGAGCTCTTCCAAAAAGCTAACCTTTTGGGGAGAACACCCCCATGTTGTGTGGCCCTCCAAGTTGTAGAAAAGACCTTGGTCCCTACGGTAAGATTTCCTTTTCCTTCTGTCTGGATACATTTGCCTCTTTCTTGCTGTAACCTTGATTTGTAGCTGTATTCCAGCTAGGGCACGTCAGGTAGGAAGATGAATAGACCTGCAAGAATGCTGAGGCTTTTTGCAATACTGTCACTTTGGCCAAGGAGGAAGACAGTCTTTCAAAACCTGATGGATATTCCTTCATAAATTGAGGATGTTGTATTAATGAAGGAATTCCAGTCTAGTCTCCAATGGCTCCAAAAAATAGCTAGTGGTAGCACAGTACAGAGAAAAAAAGTAAAAGCCCTGTGTACATGACAATGACTAAAAAATAACAGAAGCAAGGAAGTTAAAAAGGAACTAAATCAAACAAATTAGCATCTGCTTGAGACCAGGCACCAATTCCACAGATGGAAAATGATGACATGGCTACAGTTCATATTTTCCTGAAGCATTTCGTTAGTTTGTACAAATAGCTCACCTGCTTCTTCAATGGACTTTTAGAACATTAAGCAACTACTCTGTAAATATTATCCTCTAAAGATCCACTGGGACTCTCTTCCTGCAGGCTGCAAACCTTTACACATTCAGTATGCAGGGGTCTTGCACTGCACAAAATCTCTTCGTCTTACCATACTACATATTTCTCTTCCTCTAAACCCTTTAAGCTGCGCTGCAGATTTCACTTTTTGCTCTGATAACCTTGAGAGGTGCTGTTAGGCAACTAACGAATTAAAACAGAGAAGATAAAGATGTGTGTATTCCTGAGGATATTCTCAAGAGATTCACTTTGAGATCATACCCAAGAGGAAGGAATGCCTTGGTCACATACACCTTGGCAGCATCCAAGATGTAACTGGTACACAATAAAAATGTGAGAAGCAGAAGATTTATTAAAGGTGCGAGGTCTTAGCAAGAGTGTAATGCTAATGAGGGAGGAAAGCCCATGGACTACTCCTGTAATGTTTCTTTTAGACAAAAATACAGAGCAGGATCTGATCAAATATATCAAGGCAACCATTGCCTTTTAACCTTCTTATGATTTTTTGTGTGTTTGTGTGCATGAAGATTTGAAAGACCTATGAGAGAATTATTCATAAGAACTACTGACCATGAGGGCAGGTAGGGCACAGTTAAGCTGGATGCTCCTGACATGATTTAATGTATTTGTATGACCTTCAGTGCTAGGCATGGTGACTTCTTGCACTTGGCACTGGACATCAAACAAACTAGTCAGTCAAAACGGGATTATTTCCTCACAATCAATGAGCCAGTAAAACACTATACAGAATAACAGGGGATTTATTTATTCTCCCTGCTTGAATGATTTGCTGTTAATAGTTGCAGCTGTCACAGATAGGCATAGAAATGGGCTTGGAAATTCAAGAGCCTGCATGCTGGAATGCCTCACTTAAGTGGGCATGCGAGAACGTGAGCTGGGATCCGTTCCTGCTTACGCAAACTGCAGGAAGAAAAACAAGTGAAAAGTTATTTTGCTAATAGATTTTCTTTGGTTGTTTGCTAGTTTGGTTGTTACTAAGTTATCAAGGGGCTTCTTTTACTTTACTTGGAGTTCAGTCTCCTAACAGGGCTGGTGTCAAGGAACAAAGCATAGATCTGGGAGTTTGAGATGCCCTAGAAGCAAGGTTATATGAGCAGCAGCAAAACAAGTGCACAATGCAAGGGTATCTAACCATTGGTAAGAACAGGTGGATTTCCAAACTAGTGCTTGGTCTGCTTGGTGGCCTCCTAAGTCCTGGTGATTTTGCCATTGAGACATGATACAATGTTTGAGGTGGGCTAACTGCAGTTTCTGGCACTAATTTCCTGCATACACAACCCTGAGTAGCTTAGGTACGCACGTACAGCTTTGGCTGTAATCCTGCCCAAAGTACCTCAGCTATTCTTAATGGCTGTACTGGGATCACTTATTGGAGCTATGCCACAGTACAGGAAAAAAAAAAGGATGATTCATAGGGCCAAAAGACAGAGCCATTTTAAATAAAGCTTCAAAGGCATCTGGCCGATTTCTATATTTAACTGCCTAGTAACAAAGAATTTGAACAGCCGGCCTATTAATTGAGAAGCGGGTGTCCTCCTGCAAGCACTTAAACGTTCAAATCAGTTCTGGTCAGTTATCTGAAAAGCACATGCTCTCAAGACAGGAGTCTCTGCTTCAGATTACAAGTGAAGATAGGTGCCCAGACCCTGGGGCAAGGTGAGATCTCAGATTAGATCCTGTTGATTAGTCTTTGGTAGCTCCTTGCTAGAGAATTGTGTGGCCTCAGCTGAGCCACCTAATCCTCTCTTTGTGCTCTGTAAATGGCTACGGGACCAAGCCATGGTTGTACTGCTCCTACCCCTGCTATAAAACACCATTTTTCTGTCAGGAACTGTGTTGCAAGAACCATGGTGACTTAAGCACCGGAAGAGTTGAGGACAAACTTAAACAAAACATGCTCTCTCATGGAGCTACAAGAGGCATCGCTGAGCTAAGAGGGCAAGTAAGCAAATAAAAAGAGAGTGTACAATGAGCTACAGGACTTCCACTGACACGATTTGGCGAATCTCTAAAGCATTCAAGGATGACAGACAGAGCTCCTGTACCTTACAGGTCACTTCTCCCTTCTCTGTGGGACAATGAACCTTCTACTGGCAGGAAAGCAGATGCATCTGGCAAGTGCCCTACATTAAAGATAGACAGTGCCATTTACTGGGCACTTGTATGTAGGATTACTTACCATATATCATTTGAACAAAAATATCAGTCCAGGCTTATGCTTGGTCTATGGCCAGTTCAAGGTAATTTCAGTTGGTACTGCTTAACACTTAGTGGAAAAAAAACCTTGAAACAATTCTTCATCTGCTGTATTTTGCAAGCATGCACTTCACGAGTATAGTTTAGTTAAAACACAGCAGCTTGACTGTCAGGATTTACTGAAACACCACAACTGCATGGAATTACAGAAGCTAGGTATTACAGTACCTATGAAAGTTGTCAGGATTTTGGAACACTTCAGTGAGTATTTTAATCATGATTTTCAGTGCATGTGTCGTAAGCAAACACATAGCTGCCCTAACCTGTTAAGGCATTAGTGGTGGTTAGTGTAGCAGGATCATGTGAGCCAAAGGCAGATCTTGCCCAGGAAAGCCAGATTGTCTTCATGTCTGTAAAGACTGGAATTTTAACATTGGAAAGCTCCACAAACCAAAAAAAAAAAAGAAGCTAGCATACCCACAGATGACTATATAAACCTTGCAAAATCATTAACAAGCAGGGGCAGGGATAGAAAATGTGAAATCGTGTTTGTACGGTGGGATTTGGTTGAGGTGGAGCAATGTATTGACCTTGAGGTTTACAAGCATGCCTTCTTTTCTAGCTTAAACTCAAGTAACAGGGGAAACTGAGACGAGGACACCACACTTGGGCCTCACCTGGTATTTGGGGCTGCACTTGTGTGTGTTGCAGAGCCTGCCATTAGTGTGCTGCAGAGGCAGAAATTGCCCCTGGAGCACTGCTTCCTGATGCTCAGGAAGGCTCCTTTTTCCTTCCCAGCTTGCTAGTTGTCCCCAGAGCTGAGTGCTAGCCTAGCCTGCAGCACTCTTCTTGCACGTCTGAGGTGCTTGGTTTACTCATTTCCTGTAGAGGTGCAGCTTCTATTGGCCTGGTGACTAGTTGAGCCATTTAGTTTGGTAAACTTCCAGCTGCATCTTCCAGGCATGATTTAACTATTTAAAAAAAATAAAGTTCTCATTGAGCTGGTAGGATAAAGAAAGAAGTGTTCCAAGGAGAAATGTATCTTGCTACAAATTTCATTTTGTAAAACATAAGGTTATTCTTTGTGGTCTCTAGAGCTTGTAAGACATGTAAAGATTTTCTTTTTTCCCCTCTTTAACCAGTAGCATTTGCTACTGCTAATTCTGTTATTCAGGTTATTGATTGTCAGTAATTCCTACCCAGATCTGTTTCCTGAAGATTCTTCAAGAAACAAATATTAAGATACGAGGTCATCTGATGATGTGAATACACACTTCTTCTGAGTCCTGGTACACATTCACTTCTGCCTACTAGCACATGATGCAGAAGGAGCAAACCCCTTACTTCCGTACCCAAAGTTATGGAAATTACCACTGTAAATTCTCAAAGATAAAACAGTTGGGAAAAAAATCCAGTGAAGTGGGAAGCCAATAAGACTCCAACACAACAAGTGTAACGAATGAAAGAAGATATATCTCAATGTTAGACAACACTTTTTCTTCCATCAGAGAGCTGTACAAAGGCATAAATGTTTGTTTGGTAGCATCATTATTTAAAAACCTGCTTAATGATCCCTTTTTTCTTTTGGGAACAGTCATAGAATCATAGAATGGTTTGGATTGGAAAAGACCTTGAAGATCATCGAGTTCCAAGCCCCCTGCCATGGGCAGGGACACCTCCCACTAGCCCAGGTTGCTCAAAGCCTCATCCAGCCTGGTCATGAACCCCTCCAGGGATGGGGCATCCACAGCTTCTCTGGGCAACCTGTTCCAGTGTCTCACCACCCTCACAGTGAAACATTTCTTCCTAATGACTAGTCTAAATCTACCCTCTTCCAGTTTAAATCCATTACCCCTCATCCTGTCGCTACAGGCTGAACCACCCCAACTTGCTCAGCCTGTCCTCATAAGGGATGTATTCCAGCCTTCTGATCATCTTCGTGGCCCTCCTCTGGACCTGCTCCAACAGCTCAACGAAACTTTACACTGGGAAGCACTAAGTCACATAACTTTACTCTGGGAAGTGCTGACTACTTTTAGAAGAGAGTGATTCTGACTCCCTTCCTGGCTCAGCTAGCATTTATTACCCTGCTTTTAGTTTGGTACCCTAGGTTTGTGCAGAAATCCTTAACACAAAACTGGTTACAGGTCTCCTGTTACTGCTTCTATTGCTCTTTAAGTCCCTGGCTGCTGCATCTTATGCGGCATAGTTTGGGATGTGGTGGGTGAGACAACAGAAATTTCCTCTGGGTCAGATTCCTGAAAAGAGATGGTTTGGCCTGCTTGGATACTTGAAGTGCCATCAGTTGGGCATCTACACTATCCAGGCTCTGCCAACTGCTGAGGATTCAGGATTTGATGACAGTCTGGTGACTGCTATTCTCCAGCTGCAGTATGGCAGTCAGTTGGACTAAAGCAATTAACCACTAAGATTCAAAGTGTTTAAGATATATTTTTAATTTTCAGTCAAATATGCCCTAAGGCTTATCTCTAACCTTAATAATACTGAGCAGATGAAGCCTACTTGCACAGGATGCCTCAGTTTTAATAGATCAAAAATAACTCTTAAAATTTGTAGCAAATGATCTCGCTCAGATGCCCCTCAAGCATCAGATGTTACCAAGGAAATGGTCTAACTTCTTTACATTTCAGGCCCTCTACGTTCTGGAAACCGATTAGTGATCAATAATGCGTTCCTAAAAGGAGTGCTCACTTTAGATAGGTCTTGTTGACTTGCAACTCCATTGTAATGAACTGTTAAGATGTTTTACATACCTGACTTTCCTTTGTGTCTCTGCCACTCTACATCTCATATGCTTCTCTCTCTTTCCTAGCCCCTCCCTTCCAGATGATGGGTCTATGTTTTTCCCTCTAGTACCGCTTGGGTTCCTTTTAGATAACTTAAGTGTACAAAACAGATCTACTTCCAAAAGGAGACGGCAGATGTACCCTATCAATCAGCTTTGCCAACTCTTTCATTCTGCTTCTTCATTCTGCCATGCCTGGTGCAGCATCAGGAGCACTTCAACATTCAGCTGGGAGAGGCAGGCAGAACCCCAGCCTTGTCCAGAACAGGGTACCTTCTTTATGCTTCTTCTCAGCCTTTCCTACTATGGTCACACCAGCTTGAGAAGGGATCATCTTCTCCTTTGGGAACAGCACACCCATTGAATTACAACTGTATCTCTTGCCCCCAAGTACCTACTCCATCCAGAGACTGTCTCAAATCTATTTGGTTTATAGACTTTACTTTCTTCTCATTCTGATCATAAGAGACAGAAAACGCAAGAGTAGAGCAGGGGAACACAAGTGCTAAGCTAGGTCATAGTTGGAAACATAGGTCCTTGATGGGAACCATCATCATTTGGAATTCCTCTAGGAAACAAAAAAACTTCTCTCAGCTATCCTTTGTACAGTCTTTCGGCTAGGGAGGAAAAGACTAAACAATATAATTGTGAAGCGTGTTTAATAAAAATACTCTTAGATGCTTTGACATAGCTGGAGTTACCTACAAGCTGTGCAGACTGTACCACTGTTGCTGAATACTGTATACAATCCCCATACTTGTTCAAGCTACCCTCTGCTAGCAATGCTCTCCCTGCACCTCCATAAAGATACTAATAGCAATGCATCTCACAGAAGTCTAGTGCTGATCTTAACTCACGTCAGTGGTGAGTTTTGCCTTCTCACCCTACCAGTATTCTGTATGAATGTACTCTTACTAGGCTTAGTAAACAATTCTGGGAAAAGCTTTCCTGTGCCCTCTGCTGGTTTCCAAGGAACCCATTTTCAGCTTAGAGTTTAACCTCTTCCTTTAAAATAGCACTAGGCTTCCCTACCTCTCCATTTTCTTCCAACTAAACTGCAGTTAAGAATAGGGAAGAACCACAGGTGCATACGATACACATTGTCTCCTTCAGCTTCCCTGTGACTTGCCAAATGACTACCAATTCTCATTTTTGCTTACTTGCATTTATTTCTGAATGAGACCATCCAGGAAATTCAGGCAATCTCCATCTTTTCATAAGCAACAGGCTTCTTCGAGGAAGCCTGCACAGAGAAGAGTAATTTCCTTTGCTTGCCCTTTCATGTTGAGGAGAGCAGAAAACTCCATGCACCTTCAGCCTGAATATTACAGACTCTTATTTATCATTGGATCAGTCCTCTTCCTTCACTGCCAAGACTAACCTACCTACCTTAACAGCTACCTCTAAGACTTTATCAACCATACGTTTCACACATTCCACAAGTGTTTTCCGAAAGCTACAGACTAAATACTGTTCAAATGCTCAGTGCTAATACTGGTATTCAAAGCCAGTTCAGCAGAATATTCTGGTTAAGAAGTCTAACTCTTTGTTTCAACATTTTTGTGGCCTTTCATTTTGCTCTGTGTGTAAAGACAATCTAACTTGTTGATAAGCATAAGACCCTTTGACAGTAACCTCTAACATCAAAGAAAAAGACACAGGCAGTTCCCAACAGCCAGATGCTGAGGCTTGATAAATACAAGTAGGACATACCCTCGGTGCTAGAAATCCATACCATAAATGCAAGCTGGGCCAGGTTATGAATGTAATAAAGGATATAAAATCATAGAATGGTTTGGGTTGAAAGGGATCTTAAAGATCACCTAGTTCCAACCCCCTGCCATGGGCAGGGACACCTTCCACTAGACCAAGTTGCTCAAAGCCTCATCCAGCCTGGCCTTGAACGCCTTCAGGGATGGGGCACACATCAGCTTCTCTGGGAAACCTGTTCCAGTGTCTCACCACCCTCACAGGAAAAAATTTCTTCCTATGTGAAGAGTACTTCCTATATGAAAATTCACACAGCTTGAGTCACATAGCTGAGACTAGATCTCTTACTTCTGACTTTGAGAGTAAAGCCCAATAACCCAGAGCAAACCCTCAGGAACAAATTCAATTGTGAGTTAGATGCAGCTATGGATACACAAGGGCAATGACTCTACCTTGCCAAGAAAAAGGAGCTACTCATTCATGAACCCAAGTTTAGTTTAAGATTTTGGATGTGAACACAGTCTTTCTTTAAAATTATCTCTTTACAAGAATACACAGCATACACCTCCATTGTGAAATTATCACTTTCCTAAGGGTTCTATAAATATGTCACTCCTCTAGGAGTGCTGATATACCAACAGTACTACTTTTTCTGAACTTCTCAGGAAGACTTTAGTAGATTACTTTAAGAGATCAAAATATAGTGTTAATTGACAAAGTGTCCCCTACCATTCACAGTGATATTATGCACACACCATTCACAGGAGAGGAAGAAAACTTATGTTAAAATCATGCCAATGAAAGCCACTACTAGGGAATCCAGAGTAATCCTAAAACACCGAAGTGCAACTTAATTGTAACCAGCTGCAGCTGCCTTCACAATGGATGGACAGGCAAACAAATAGCGTTCTTCCCATGGCATACACGCAGTGTTCAGCATGCTACAGCTCAGGGCTTCAGGAACTGGCCTACAACCTTTGTGTGTAATTGCCACCTCCTTACATGGAGGTCTGAAGAACCGATAAGGTCATGAAATCTTTTAACATCTACAACATCAGGACCAACACTAGCACTGCTGCCTCAGCTCTTTAACAAGCAAGTTTTCTCTACACCTGCCTGCAACAGTTCACCTGCTTAAGTGGCAGAGCATGCCTCCATTCTAGCCAATACTCATCTTGCGTCACTTTCCTTCAGCAAGATCATACGAAACACCAATACTTAATGGGAACAATAAAACTTGAAACCAACAGTAACTTCAGAGTTTTAATTACAAAATCTTTAAGAGATCATGAGAAATTTTGATTGACATTCATCAAAACATTATGGTAATCTTGAGCAGTTTTTAGGTAACGAAAATTCATTAAATTCAACATAAAACAACTGCACTGTAAATTACTAATCCAGCCCTGAGCTGGAGCATTAAGCAAGTACTTCTGAAGACAATATTAATCCTGGAGTTACAGTTTCCATCAGTGCACTTCTTCAAACAATTTTATGACTCTGCTCTCATAATGACTCTCATATGACTCCTCAATAGTGCCAGAGAGAAGTCCAAAACAACCAGCTAACTTATGTCTGGCACCACAAGCGAACACCTTCACTACAGTCCCTCCCAGGCTCTTAGATCTAGTATTTTTGTCTTCCTTATAGAACCATAGAATGGTTTATCATCAGTGCATTCCAGGAACCTCCTGGTTTGTTTATGGCCTGCTGTGTTGTCCCTCCAACAGATATCAGGGTGACTGAAGTCCCCCACGAGGACCAGGGCTTGTGGGCATGAGGCTGCTCCTATCTGTCTATAGAGGGCCTCAGCCACTCGGTCTTCCTGGTTGGGTGGCCGGTAGCAGACCCCCACTATAATGTCACCTGTCCCTGTCCTCCCTTTGATCCTGACCCTTAAGATTTCACATAATTGGAAACTGTCAACTTCCCCCATAGAAATGGATTGCACAAAGGTGGGCAGCAAGACTATGCACGCATCTTTATTCATTGCCTTGATTACTTTGCCACATATTCCATTTGATATTTTATTTTTTAAGTTAGGCCAACCATCTCACTGGAAGAGACAACATCACTGCTCTTCTCACAGACAGGAAGGCACCCACCATATACATCCCCATCTGATAGGTACCAAGTCCATTTCACTAACAGAATTCTCGACCCAGAAGCCATTAAATTTCCCTTCCCAAAACCAGTTGCACGCAGCTCTCTTGGGAACTCAAAATCCGACTTGCGCCCGGAAATGCATCTGCTTTGTAGCATTGTTACTCATTCCTGTCTTGAGCATCCATTTTGACTTCATCCTCTGCAGGTACTGCATATCACGCTGCTGAGCAAAGGCTGCCCCTTCAGGGAGAGAGGAGGAAGAGAAAGAGGGATAAATGTAAGATTACTTCTACTTACATGCAGACCAGCTAATCTGTCCATTTAGATCAGCAGTTAGCTGTATGCTTTCCTTCCCATACCAGCACAATTCTTCTCACTTTTCTCTTGGGAAAGGCCAGTTCCCTCTGTGAATATCCATGACTGTGATTAAGGGAAAAGGCTGTTTTGCATTCTAGTTTTTTTTATTTAAAAAGTGGATATAGATCACTGCTCCCTAACTGAAAAAGTATTCCAACTGTCAAAGAACGGTTTCTGTTACATATTAAATAGCAAGAGTAGTGGGACAGGCAGAGAAAGGATTATTACCCTAGAAACCAACAAATCTTAGGAAGTCACCAAATATCACGAACACACATGCTAATGAACCAAAGGGCTTGCAAAGAAGCTGCAATGGAATTCAGACACAAACAACTTCCTATAACTTATTCTGCTTGGATGTCAGGAATGAAAGGGAGCTAAGTGAAATACAAACTGCTGCATAAAACCCCACACAAGTGAAACAAATTCAATCTATTTAATTGTAGTGATGATACACTAGAACCTCCTCCTCTGCAAAAACCTAACATTGTCACTTACCTGTCTGACTTGTCCAGCCCAAAGCTCTGTACTGCTGCAACACCCGACCCACTGCTTTTTTATTTTTTGCAACAGCCACTGTTCTTGACAGACCAAACCGCTGCTTGTAGTATCTCATTAAAGAACGATGACCCACTCTTGCACCTGTTCAGAGGAGGGGATATCTTATCATGCGTAATGAAGCAGCTTCTGAAATGCAGTAGTCAAGCATATTGTGAAAACTCTGGAAAATCCCTATACTGAGACACGCTTTAAAAGGCCCAGAATCTTAAAAACTTCAAGACTATTAGAAACTCCATGTAATTCCTGTAAGAGCTTGTGTACTGCACTCTACCTTGAAGAAAAAAATGTGCTGTTTAAGATGGCCTTAGGTCAGACAACAAACAGGCAGTTATGAGAAAATAAAAGTTTACTTTGGGGAATGAGCAGAAAGGCAATGTTGTTTCAAGTAACCAGGGAAGTAACTTGCTGACATTCAGGAAATCTTCTTTAACCCCATAGCTGGCAGCACTTTCAAAATGAAAGGGCTGGGGTCCCCTCATACAAAAACACCAAGAACAAGAAAATACAAGAAAGTGTCAAATGCTACAAAAGGGAAGGCTAAGGTTGTTTAAATAAATTAATTGTACTGAACTAGTTTACTAAATTACTTACCACCTGCTTCTCTGAAAAAAAAAAAACCTGAACTACAGTAGATAACCTAAGTTAGAGCCTCTCCAAGTTGCACTCAAACAAGACATAGAAACTCAGAGTGTACGATGTTAAGTAAAAGGTAGAGTGGGCAAAGTAATCCCCTAAACCAGTCCACATACACATTAACGCTGAAGAAGCTGAATTTAGAAAACAACAACAACAACAAAAAGAGTTCCCAGTTTGTTTAACTACTTAAATATTTTCTGTAAAATGATAAACAGGTCTTTAGAAAAAGTAATGGAAGGTGAGGAAAAAACCCCAAAGACACTTAGATGTAAAATTACTTTCTCCCTTACCAAACAAAAACACTTACCACGATGCCCTATGCTTCAGGTAACAGCTGCAGCTATGAGAAATACACAGTAAGTACATCGTAACACAAATCCTATGCCTACCTGAAGGAAGGATCAGCTCCATGGTGTCATCATCATAATCCAATTCTCTTCCTGCTGGGCGCTCTCCAGGCACCTCCACATCTTCCCCATCTTTATGATCGGGGTAACTGCTCCTGTGAAGAGTGGCAGCACGTGGTTTATACATGGTAAGCAGACACAGATATCCAGACCCATTACACAACAGAACTGCCATGCACAGCTACAGCAAGCCACAATCATTGTCAGGTTTCACCTGCCTTGCTTTAAGAGTTCTTCCCAGTAGCACTGTGCCCAGAACAGAGGCTGGAGACAACAACTACCCTTCCTCCACTTGGTTCTATAACTCATCATGGCTCTGCCACGCACACTTAACAGCAACTTATGGTGAAAAGCCATCGTCATGTAGCCCACCAGCTCTGCACAAGTACTGTACGCGTGCTCCAAGAAGCTCCACTAAATCTACCTGACACCATAACAGGAGGTATTTCTGACCAAATGAACACTAGCTGGGTAAGTTACAGGAAGTTCACCACGAGCCCTCTAAATCACAACAGTCCTGTTTAACTCCAGATACTTAAAAAAAATAAATCCACAGTAGGTATTAAGCCCATAATTTGCCTAAAAGGCAAAGGAAGAGACAGTTATGTCCTTTTGTGATCTTTGTTGGTGCACTGAAATCTAAACTCAGTAACAGCAAGCATAGAAAACAGAATTCAAAATACATTTTCTTGTAGAACTGGTACTAGTGGTCACAGAGAGAGGCATCAATCACATTGTTATGCTTACCTAGAAAAATGGTGAACCAGCTATGCAAAATAAGCATCAGAACCAGAAACAGGACCACATTTTAAGAATTAATAAGAGCTTCTGATGTAATGTTCAATCACCTCTTAGTCTGTCCCCACCTCTGGTCCACTCAAAGAAAAGCATCCTCACCTAAAATCATAGAAGTCTGCAAATTCCAGAGCAGCATCTCCATCTGTGAAGAGTTTGCAGTGACTTTTATCATTCATGTGAGCCTGTACGGCTTCTGTAGAGTAGAAGGATTTCCCCTTTTCATTGCACCAGATGCAGATTTTCCCAACGCCAACCTTCTCTCCTGCAGAAAACATGTGACACTTCCATTGGTCTGAACAGAGCCTCCCTAGTCAATAATTAACATTTCTGTGATGCAGGCTTCCCAGCTTGAAGGCAGAGAGACTGACAAAGAGCCTTGAGCCCTTCATTTCCAGAAAAGCCCTGCTGTTCCTATGCCTTGACCATATGGCTCCATCAAGGACAAGTCTGTACACTTCAGGAATTAATATGACAAGGTATGGCTCATTATGTCTTCTCAATAACAAATTTCATACTTGCAACAGAGTTTTCTATCTGATACTCCAAAATTATTTTATTCTCATCATTATTTGTAGACTTCAATAAACTTCAAAATTGTAGATATTTTTTCTAGTTTTTATCTCTCTCACCAGTATCGTAAACCGATGAGGCAAATACATACAACTCATTAGTAGGATAAGACAATTCATATGCACATTTTAGCAATAGAGTTTTGTCCTAAATTTCCCATTAGCTGAACCACCTTCTCAACATTAGAAAACTACGTGAGACCTACAAGTACATTTGCTCAGTGAGGTTTTCTCCCATTCCTCCTGGAAAGCCTGTGGTCCTCTCCATTATCAAAATATTGAACTAGACAGCACTCAGATTTTACACAAAAAAACCCCAAACACGTTTTAAGTCATATCCAAGTGAAAATAAGCAGTAACAGTATATAATTATCCTGATCAAAAACCAGAGAAGATTTACAGGCATACCCAGGTACTGGATTAGTCCTCTGAGATCCACAAGGTACTCTATGTCTGGAATGAAGAAACTGTGAGCTTTTGTCATGTGGGCCACATTTTTCATGAGAGATCTTGAATGATGGGGACAGAACAAACAGTCTGTGACCGGTATAGCCCCAACAGCAAGAGTGCTTTCAGCTTCTGCCTGGTCCTCCTCCTCTCCTCCCACACTTTTCATCTCATCTTCAGAGCCCACGTCCTCATCAGAATCGATATCTTCCCAGTCTTTTAACAGAAGTTTAGAAAAAATATTTATTAACATGATTACTTCTCCCAAACAAAACAAGTACCAATTAAGTTAGAAAAAGTTATAATAGAAAATACTGCATTTTCTATTCTTACAGCTAAATGACACACAGTCACTTCCAGGTGCAAGAATATATCATTGCCAGTAAAACACATTTCTTTGTAAGATGCACAGCAAAGCTCACGTCTGCTCATTAAAAAAGTTGGCAGACCTGTGGTTTTTTTTTCCCCTCTATTTTCTCAAGTATTAACATTTATTGCCATTTCAAAGCCTTAAATTTAACGCAGCACAGCACAAGAACACACATGGCTCATTAAAAACAATACAACTCTGTCAGAATGACGAAAACATTAATTTCCAGCAGTGAGGGAAAACACACTCCTGTTCACACACACAACTTTAAGGTTAGAGAAGAACCAAGCCAGCTGTCACAGACATACAATGTTACGTTATATGCTAGTATATACCACTACACTAACAATTTTACATGCTTGCAGGGCTTCTGCAGAGCTCATTAATGGACAGACAAACCAGAGATCCAATTATACTGCTAGAGGGGTCTAGACATCTTTTTTAAAGAGTTCAGATCTGGGGCAGTGAGCATTTCCCAGTACTCTACTCCTACTGGTCCCCTTCAAACTGCCATGCTGCCCTGGTTTCAGCACACATAGTGTTTGAGAACAGGGAGCGTGGTGCTCCCCACTGCTGTAGGCTGCTAATTAGAGATCTTTGCTACGGGATATAGTTTAACAATTTTAGAAGCCTGACACTGAATTAACAGGACTTGTAGGAAACATTCCTAGACAAACACTTAAAAGGAAAACTAACATTCAGAAACCTACTGAAATTTTAGCATTACAATTTATGACTAACACATTAGTACAGAAGAGGTGCAAGCTGGCTCCTTCTTTACAGGTTATGATGCACATCCAGAAGTATACGTTTCTTATTCTGTAGAACAGATTCCCTAAATTGGAACTGAAATTTCACCAGCACAAAATTGCTGCAACTGGTGTAACAACATGACACAATAGCTTCAGTAAAGCAGCCAGCATAATATGTTCCCACTTCGTTCACACCTGCCCTTCTGCTGCAGTTTACTGACCCCATTCACCTGCTGCAACAGATGTGTTTGAAGCTGCACTGTAAACTACAGAACTGAATGAGTCCAGGTTAAAAATAACCATTTTCTGGGAATTATGAAGCTCTGATCTTTTCAGTTGTCCACTTTCCAGGCTGACCTCCAACAGAGAGCTGTATCTACACAAGTGCTGAGGGTGGAGCAGCAGAACAGGCAGTTGGGGTGGCAACTCCTACCCCAATTTCAATATAGATGCCAACATGCTGAGAAGCTATGCCACACAGCATCGGTCTAAGGAGCAATTTTTTTCCTCTGGTCTTGATGGGCAGAGGAAAACAAAACCAGTCCTAATTCCAACTCCATTCAACAGATCAGTAAAGTCTTTGATGGGACAACAGCAAATGATCACGATTGGATTTTTTGTCTATTTTTCAGAAGTAGTTTTAAGGTAACCTTCTATGTTAGCCTTCCTTAAAGGAAACTTTCCTGGAATTTTAAGTGGGAAATAGTGCTCATATTAGTAACTGTTTATGTTCAACCTTCACACACATTAGTATTTTGCGCAGCTGGCAGTTCAGACACTAACACTGAGTCCTTGACTGCAAACATGGGCCAACCTTAACTCCTTTATTAAGCTGAAAAATTAATCAACAGAAGACCTTTTGAGATGCAAAATGCTGTACTACTACAGAAACAGAAGGAGGCTTTTACACAAAACCAACAACTACACAGCTTACCCCAAGCTCTCTCTTGTCAGTATGTTTATCGCCTTACCTTCTTCCACATCCTCTTCCTCCTCAGCTTGCTCTTTGGCCAGCTTCTTTGCTTGCTGTTCAAACCACTGTAGCCGGGGAGGTTTTTCCGATCGCTCTCTATTCTGTGATACGCTGGCGCTTCCCACAGAAACTGGAGAGCCGCTTGCATTACTAGGAGGTAAAGGCATCTTCTTTGGAGACGAAGACGGCTGAGCTCTGATGGCTTGCTGAATAGCTGCATTCATTTCATCTTTGTTTACACTCTCTGGGGTCAGCCCCTTTTCTAGATTCTTCTCATTTAATATTTTCACCTTCTTGCTGACAGCTTGAACAGCTTTCTTCTCCAACTCCAGGTGCTTCTTGGACCTCAAGTGATTCTCATAGGCATTGAAGGTGGAGAACCTCTTGCTGCAAACCGTGCAGTAAGTGGCAGTGATTTTGTTCTGCTCCTCTGCTATCGCTCTCTGGGCTAGGACTCTCTCTTGGAAATTCTCAGCAGTGACAGGAGGCATGTCAGCAACCTTACGCTTCAGGTTGTACCTATGCCAGTCAGTTTTGTAGTGGGCACGCTGAATGTCAGCATCCTTGAAAGCCACACGGCAAGTGATACAAGTGTAGGTTGCCATTACTAGAAAGAGGGGAAAAAAAAATCATACCGGAAAAAATAAACAACAGCCACCAAAAACTCCAAACACAGCATCCTGACAGCACCCGTGTAAGGCAGCATAAGAGATACTGTTCTCATACAGAACTAAATTTATTAAACACTAGCATTAGCATTAGAAGGAGCAAAAAAAATACAAGACTGATGCAGTTATCATGGATTACTTGTACCACAGCAGCACCAGAGCATCCCAGCTCTGGACCCAGCACCCACTGCGCTTGTCAGGGCTCAGACACAGAACAAGAGGGTTCCCAGCCCTATAAGGAGGGCTTCAAAAGCTCTGCACTTTTAAATGAAGATCAGAAACTAGAGGTTCTTACCAAGCTCATGTTCTGGTTTTGAGGAGACTAACAATTGCTCCAAAATAAGGGTAAAAAGGGAAAATCTACTTTCACACCTATTTGCAATTTTCTGCAGCCTTATCAAGCAGAAAAAAAGAAGTTACTGCATTTTAGAACAAAAACCTCCCAGCTATTTTGGAGCAGTGAATGTACTGTTGACACCACTTTACCCTCCAGAACTGTTAATCTGGAGATGCAAGTCAGTTGTGCCTCAATTTAGCACTTGAAACCGCTTCTACCTCTGGCCTTCCTCCAGTTCCTACCACCCAGCTGAGCTGCATTACTGGGGCTGTCACAGGACAAACATGTAACCTGTACAGTGACTTATAATTGATGCTGTCCTTTCCAAAGGCACACATTTTCTTCCTTTTCAGTGCTTAATGAAACTTAATGAAGTTGGTGGAATCTATTGAAAACCCCAAAAGCAAAGAGAAAAAGCATATTCTAACTGGAGATCACTAAAGCCACCCCCATTTTTTAACCCTGTTAGACAAACATGGTTTAATCTGGGAAAAAAGAAACAATATGTCAAGAAGAAAGGGTCTGAAAGCAGGCAGAAGTGACCAGAGAGGACCAGCAGTGAAAACCACAAATACTCAGGGAGCTGGAAGGTACTTTCCGAAATGCTAGTTCCTTGGAAGAACTGGACTCCTAATTTATCACTTGCTGCTCTGCCCATACTTACACAGTGACAGAAAATACACTAACAAAATAAAGGCTATGCTATTTTATTTGAAATACTGTAAACATCCATTCAGCATAACAGATGCTTTTTGTTTCAGAGCAAAGCATATTCTCTGCCCACTGACCGATCCTGACTGCTCTCCAAAGCATCTCGCTCCCACCTGCAGAGCTCCCTTCTCCCTTTCCTAGCCCAGGCACATATTTTGCTGCCATAAACCAACTGATGCAGAATCACGTTTGGTGTTAATCACAAGCTCCTTGCGGAAGCCTCAGGGGCAGAACAGTTTGATCTGGTCTATTACAGGGAGACAGTAGCTACACAGCAGATTACTCTGGAGGATTAAAAAAAAAAACAAAACAGATCAGAAGTAGTAGTATGTAACTGAGAAGATCTAGAACCATAAACCTTCACATCTGACTGCTAAGTGGAGAAATAACACCTACAATTCAAGCCGCATAAAGCAGAGAAAGCAGCTACAGAATCCTACACAGTTATGCCAGCGCTCCCCACTACCCACAGGCGTTTTCTCCCACCACTTTAACCCACAGAACCAAAGCCCCGAATTCTCCCCTGTGTGGGGCTCAGGAAAACAAAACCTGCGGCACTCGCAAGCCTTCAGCCCAAGGCACAGCCAAGTCCTTCCACACAAATCTGTTTTTCCCCACACAGTCTTTATCACGGCTGATTTTAGCTACTTTTATTTTAGTTTTAATTAATCCGGTGTCCATACAGCCGACACAAGACAGAAAGGCCTGACCGACAGCCAGGTGTTCATTAAACGGGCACCTGAGGTGACGGCACAACTTGAACACAGGGAAAATGAGGAAAAACATACATTAAATAAAACAAAACAAAACGACACAGAAGCAGGGGTGCAGGCGGTCACC
>NW_010102921.1:0-433 GCF_000699245.1 Pterocles gutturalis
TATCCTGTGGGTTAAAAAAGTTCCTCAGTTGGGTTTTATTTCAGCTTTGAGGATACTGAATGGGTCTTCCTGGTCCTCCTTCTGCTGTAATCCCACAGAAGGGGAATGCAGTATTACCATGCACCCTCAACAGAGGTAGCCCGAGAGAAAATGAAGCAGATAGCTGATCAAACAGCAGAACTATTTCAACCCCTGCAGCTGAAAGATTGGCTAATGGTTGGGCTCCAAGCCCTTCATTGCATTCCATCCTACAATCCTTAGGACTCATGGGATGGGGGGCATGGTTAATGAAAAATGGATTAACACTACTTATTGAGAACATATTTTTAATGATTGGTGTAGCTATTGTTCGCTGTGTGATTATCTGTGCCATTTCCTCCTGTTCTTCTCTTTTCTCTCTCTCAATCTCATATGTTAAAATCACCACCATGAA
>NW_010102922.1:0-754 GCF_000699245.1 Pterocles gutturalis
GAGTTGCTGCTGGGAGATTTTGTTCTTCCATATCTTTTTGCTTTGCTGTGCTTTCTTTCAGTCAAAAGGGGGCCTTTGCTGGTGCCAACACTGTTTTCAGAAAGTAACCTTACTCAGTGACCTCCTACAGCATGAAAGCACAGCACACATAGCAGGTGGGGTTTACAAGGTCATGACACTATGTGCAGCACAAAGCATTTGATCCCCCTCTTTACGTATCTTTAATAAGAAGAAACATAATTGGAAAGCAGAGCATGGATTCAAAGGAGATCGATTACTGCTCCCTCTTTAACTCAATGTCTACCAAGACCTTTTCATTCGGAAAGTCTGTCCAGTTCAGGATGTGGCACACCTGGATGAATACGAGGACATGATGCATATCCAGTAGGTCTCATCTTTATTTGATACTATATGTGAATCCCACACTTTCCATGCTTACACCAGTCTTTCAAAATAGGTTAATTAAAATATTCTCATAACACCTTTTAAAAACTTACCTAGTTAAAACCACCCTTATTTAGAAATTCTTTCCAGTCATCACAAATGTCATGGTTAGGAGGCAGGAGCTTCCAAGGAGGATTCATGACTCCAAGTTAAATGCATAGGCTTCTTATGAGGTATAAAGAGTCTGTTGTCTAAGAATTACATCCACAAAAGGCAGCATACTGAGGGGGGGAAAAGGACTCGAAACAGGAAAAGCCAGCAGTGAGGTAGACGAGGTAACAGTGGTGCCTTTCTCCTCATAAAAATGTTC
>NW_010102923.1:0-21833 GCF_000699245.1 Pterocles gutturalis
TTCTTCTGAGCACAAATCCAAAACACATTAAGAAGTTAACAGCTATTAAGAAGAAAGTTAACTCTGTCTCAGCTTAACCCAGGACAGTTCACAAACAGCAAGGTGAGCACCCTCAATTCCCCATTTTTTCTACTAAGAAGCTCCAAAGATGCCACTGACAATGTGAATTAATCCATTTCCACCAGGGCTGAGAGGACATAGATGACTGCTTGGTCTATCTGAGACACCGTCCCCCTCACCGACTGCAGTCAATGGCAGCTGTCATAGGATTTATCATTCTGTCCTGGGGTTTCATCCCCCCAAACACACAGTTGACTTAAAATAAGGTTTGAGACCTCTGAATGTAACACATTGCTGCTGCTGTTGTAACTCTTGTTCTTCCATTTCAGCACTACAACAAACTAACAGTTAAGCTGGAAGATACCCAGGCTGATCATGCAGACAGAGATTGAGTTAATTTTCTTTGTGTCTGCACTACTGGAATTTAATAGCTTATGAAACATAAGGGAAAAAAAAAAAACACAAAACAAAAAAAAACAGAAAAGCTTTTGAAAACCCTACAGCTAATTCAGTGACACCAGTTTTCACTGCGCACAATTTAGTTCCTTCGAGCAAAGCTCTTTTTCATATACAAGACATTCTAGATACCACTCTGTATGTTAGGTGTGTGCAGATATGTCCCATTTTGATTTTAAATTTTTTTATTAAAAAAAGGCTAAAAATCCCATAACTAAACAAAATTGGTAACACACAAAACTGAAAAGTTGAAACAGTAAAGAAAGTTCTGTAGGCAGAAGTCTAAGGTTAGATGAGAACGTCTACATCTTTAGGCACATAATTAAATGTGGTAAGATTGGGGATTTTGTTGAGAAATGATATTTCCAACATTTCTATGCTTAAAGAAAAACACACCCCTTCAACTAATCCTACAATATCAGAAACATCAGGATGTTATGCTGTCTAAAAGACATTAACCCCTTTAAAAGCGTAAACAGACCCAGCGCATGAACTAAAAAGTTTCTCCAAATCTAAAATGCACCACTGGTGCAGAAATCTCCAGAGGAAAGTGGCTTTTTTAAATTTATAACTTCATATGAAGGTCTCAGTAAGCAATTTGCAAACTGCAGTGCTCTGCCCAACTGAGAGTAACCCAGAGATAAGTAAGATAACAGAGAGTTCACAGAATGCATCATGGCACAAGATTTGAAGCTCAGTTCTGGATGCAGCCTAATCACATTAATTCAGCTTTATAACCCACAGCTAACGAGTCATAACTAATCATGACTTCCTTACTCAGGTGCAGGATCAGGGAATGCAGGTGAACTCCTGGACTGGCTTGTACCAGGTACCTCCAGCAGTTCAGCATCTGCTGCATGGAGGCTCCAGCAGAACAGCCACAGCTGTGACTGCACTTGCCAGGGTATGTTATCTCCATGCGCTCCTTAGAACAAATGATTTATTGTTACATGGAAGTAGAGAAACTGATGCAATGAGGTTTTTTGAAACAGTAATTTAACGCAGCCAAAACGCTGTCATTTCCCTGGACACCATATCTAAGCTTACCAATGCCTTCCTCTTCACTTCTTCAATTTGTCTCCTGGGGCTGAATAATTAAATCTGCCTCTGCAAAGTTGCTAAGTAAAACTATCTGTAAAAGATCTCCAGTTAAAGAGAGTAACAGAACAGAAAAACACACTTTCCTTGAACATGGAGAAAGATTATAGAATCATAGAATGGTTTGGGTTGGAAGGGACCTTTAAAGATCATCTTTGAAGTCCAAACCCCGCTGCCATAGGCAGGAACATCTTCCACTAGATAAATTGCTCAATGCTCCATCCAACCTGGCCTTAAACACCTCCAGAGCTAGGGCATCCACAACTTCTCTGGGCAACCTGTTCCAGTGCCTCACCACCCTTGCAGTACAGAGTTTTGTCCTACTCTAAATCTTGCCTTGTTCTTGTCACTACAGGCCCTGGTAAAAAGTCTTGTTCCATCTGTCTTATAAGCCCCTTTTACGTATTGAAAGGATGCAACAAGGTCTCTTCTCCAGGCTGAACAAACCCCAACTTTCTCAGCCTTTCTTCACAGGAAAGCTGTTCCAGCCCTCTCATCATTTTTGTGGCTCTCCTCTGGACCCATTCCAAGAGGTCCATAGTTTTCCTGTACTCAGGGCCCAAGAGCTGGATCCAGTGCTCTAGGTGGAGTCTCATGAGAGTGGAGTAGAGGGGGAGAAGCACCTCCCTTAACTTGCTGGTCACGCTGCTTTTGATGCAGCCCAGAATACAGTTGGCTTTCTGGGCTGCAAGTGCACACTACCAGGCTGTGTCCAGTATTTAATCCACCAGTATCCCCAAGTCCTTCTCTGCCAGGCTGCTCTCAATCCATTTGTCACCCAGTCTGTCCTGATACTGGGAATTGCCCCAACCGAGGTTCAGGACCTTGCACTTGGTCTTGCTGAACTTCATGAGTTTTTCTCTCAGGCCCACTTCTCCAGCCCGTTGAGGTCCCTCTGGATGGCATCCCTTCCCTGCAGTATATCAACTGCACCTCTCAGCTTGGTGTCAGGTTGTTATTCATATTCTGCAAAATACATAAGTTACACTAAACATTGCTTTTGTACCTGCGTGGTTCCAAATTGGTCTGGCTATGCCTTCAGGAGGTGCAAACAGGCTATTTTATAAGCTTACAGGTATAGATGTAATTAAGGGGACTGTGGACTAAGCCTAGTCATCAGGCCTCAGCAGCAGTTATGCACGCATTGTCAGCCTTAATTTAATGTCCTGGGGGAATAAGAGAAGGCTGATTGCTCTTCTGTATGAACAGCCCAGGTAGCTCATTAATGGAGCTGCACTGCCTGTTTTGTCACTGTCCTCAGAGTGCCTTAGGCAATAGTGACAAGAATAAAACTTTAGAAAAACAAACAATTTGGAGAACCTGCCAAAAAACATTACTGTGACTTGTGCAGGACTGTATGTCATCACTATCCACTATCAGAGCTCACATCCGACATGAAAAAGCCAGTAAGTTGGCATGTATCTCAGCCAGGTGAGCACTCAAGGACATAAAAAATCTTTCTGGTGCCTTACAATGCAGATAACCCCAAAAGAAGAAAAAGATAAGTTAGATAACTAAAGGTAAAGTAACAAATCTAAAAACATAAAACTAAAATAGACGTAAAAAAGTAGTCAAAATTGAGGGGATACTTCTTGAACCTCAATTCTTATGTTTCCCGCACTGACACATTCATTATAGCCAAACTGCGGGAAAAATCCATGAGACCACACTGCTAGCAGCTGCTGTTAAGCTACCACACTAAGTCTATAATCATAATCCATCAAGTAATATAAGGTAATTTACTGTACACTAAGTGCTTAGTATTGTTACATTTTCTTCTAGAAATTGCTTTGGCTCATTTGGGCAACATATTCTACTTCTGATTAAATTAACTGTTTGGGACCCAATTGATGTAAGAAAAGACAGCAGTTGCCAACCTAGGTTGCTCATCAAAAGCTGGCATTTAGAAAAAAGTCCATTCATTGTATGAGAAGCTTTTTGCTCTGTGAAAAGCTGTGGTACATAATGCTGCAACTAGCCACCACCATCATTCAGCAAAGACACAAAGGTAATGTGTTAAGACAGAGGAATCTTAATTACACCAAACTCAACTCTAAGGTATATGTTTCTTATACTTTCATCCAGGATAGACAGAAAGCGCAAGTACTGTAAACAATGACAAAACTCTCATAATAAAACTTCTGAGGAACTTTGAAGGTCAACATTTTGTAAATTATGGCTGCTTAGAAGCAGGCCACCTCCTGACATTAATTATTTCATTTTATTGTTCACTGATACACTTGGAGGATGATTAGACCTTCTAATCAATTTAGTAATCAGTAGGATTAATTTCTCTCTTGCCCCATGAACTGCTTTTGTAGAAATATTAATGACTGTCAATGGTGGAGGCCCTCTGCTCTCGTAATAAAAACTCAGGTTATAGAGTAGCAGCTGAGGTAGACCAGAACTGGTACATGTAATTTCATAATAATTATAGACTATAATTACATTATTATTATTGCACTGCAAATTCCCATATAGCTAAATGTGATTGCAGATTACACTACAATCTATGTTGGCATGCTCATGGAAGTAACTTTACTCATCCAAGTATTTTAATGTGAGCAGCTGTGAGTAGGTCAAGAGCTTAAATACACGAAAGCCTTTGCAGGACTGAGACTCAAAAGTCTCATCCTTGAAATACTAGGGCCTGAGCAGTGAGGCCCTAGTTGAACCAAAGTTAACATCTAGGTGAACCTCACAACCTAACAATATACCTAATATGTATAATATTGGTCACATGTGCAATGTATTGCCTTATGAATATATGCCAATTTATAAAAGCTTTGGTTGTAACGCTTACAGAGCATTGCTGTAACGCTTGCTGTAAGATAATAGTTGTGTAACAGTAGCCCCACTTGCCCAAGAGAGGTAAACCTATCTCAAACCCTCAAACAGACCTCTACATGACAGAACATGGCAGGGCGGTGACGGGCTTTGTTTAGAGACGCATAATCAAAGATAACCAGACACCTTTACTCCTTCTTAACTTTTTTCTCGGATTCTGGCCAAGCTCAGGAAAAAGTTAACAAGGAAAAAAAACTACACCAGATGTTTTTCACAGCTTAAGACAGAAACTTGTTTATTTAACTGTATAAAAGCGGGGACCGTTTGCAGGGAAAATTGGAAGCCTCCTCTATACAGTGGACGCACTGTATAGAGATTTCCCAATTGCCAGGAAGGACTCTCCAATCCTTGCTGCAAACAGACTCCCCAGCAACTGCAGATTTGGTTGATGGTAACGTATTAATAGGGCAATTGGAGATGTATCTTTCTTAATCACTATTGCTAACTCTATGTAGTAGTGATTAGATGCATTACCTTGTTTTATGCTTGCTATGGTAGTTAGCTTATTATTTTGCTGGTTTACCTTATCTTGCTTTATTTTCTCTGTATTATTTTTCTCATTATTTTATTATTTTAAACATAAGTAAGAATAAGTTTACTTTTTTTTTTTTTAAATTTGGTGCCTGTGTCCTTTGTGCTAACCCCATTAATTGCCAAAACAATCCTATACCTACTGTAAGTTTGGAAAAGAATCTTTATCTGGAGCTTAGGGTACAGCGGTGGATCTGTCAATAATAAACAGGTTGTCCTTTTTTAAAAATTGTAAATACAACAATTATAACCCAAAAGACAAAACAATGAGAAAATGAACTTCTAAATGTGCTGTGGCAAAGGTTTTTCATCATTTTACTTCTGTGTGTTCTGATCTGAGAGTGTTTGTGTTACACACAAATCTAAGTTAGAATAAGACAATATTGCAAGTATCTGCTGCAACTAAATTAAGGTAAGAATTCAAATTTCACCACCATTTACACAAGAGTCTACCGCACCAATGAAGTCATCTGAGTTATGGGATTGATTACTAGATTTTTGTTTTTATCTCTTCTAAGAAGGGTGATGAACTTGCTCAGTATCCCCTGTACAATACTCTGATCTCAGTTACCTGTGTTAATCCCATTAAGTGAAACCTGCTAACTTCATCAGTTAGGATACTGACTTCAAAAGGTTTAAATAATACATGAGCATTAATTTATATTTTTTCCACTAAGGGTTCACTGAAAAAAAGGTTGTCTATGTTTATAGAAATGAATGGTTGGAGCAAGTCCTTATACGTCGGGAAGGTAACATATGATCTCTTATAAGAAGAGTCTCTTAGCAAAGAACAATTGTAAATTACTGAAAAATGCACACAAAGGAAGACAATATCATGTTGCTTTCCTTACAATAGCTGCAAATATAGCCAATGGAAACAGTTACAGCTCAGCATACCTCAAAGACAGCTTTTACTTTAGGAGCTATTAACAAGAGAGCTAGAAAACTTAAAAAAAGGAACTGCTGCCTGGCTTACTGCCATCTATGTCAATGACTTTTAGAGAAACCAGCAGCTGTGAGAAAAAGAATCCTATATCCAATTCATCATGAGGAAGAAATGCAAGAGCACACAATACATTTTAAAAGATTCACTAGACCAGAATCATGTTTTAATTAAAGAAAGAAGACAGACCATAGTAACATACAGCACTCCTTACATACCGCATAGCTCACAGGAATTATGTGCAAATCTATGCCTGTCTGCCTTCACAGAACAATGCAGGTGGTCTGTCAGGAAGTTAAAGTGCCTTCTGTAATGAGCACAGTAGAGCCATTGACACTTTAGTTTGAGAATTAAAGCTATTTCAGGAGTTCCAACCAGAAACTTCTTTGCAGCAGTGAAGCAGAAAAAAAAAATGTTCATCTCTCCATTCAATAACGATGAGGTGTAAAATTTTCCTTATCAGTCCTAAAACCCCCTAACTTCCCCAACACAATCTGGAAGCAGAACTAAACCCATTCTGAATACATGCTTTGTTTTCCATACTCATTTCCGGAAACTTGATGCAATCAAGGTGCGTTAGATTACCGAGCAAAATCTGTGACTCGTACGCTATGACCCCAGTGCATCTGTGGATCTGTGTTGATCTGCCACCTACATGCCCTGTGCACTCACAACAGATCCAGCCCTGTTCCAGACCAGATGAGTTAATTGTCCGGTCACACTACTCACATTTAGTGCTCTGTTGCAGAGGTGGTTGTATCAGATAATCAGACAAATGCACCATGCTAAGTCACGTTAAAAGGTACAGATCAGAGGCAAAATCCCCCTGTAAGTATGAAAACCTCTTCCTGAATGGGCTTCTATTACTGGCTATCTGAGCTCTGAACTCAGAGCTTACGAATGAGTCCTTGAGAACTTAGACTATATTTCTGAATTAATCTGCCTCTACATGTTTTAAGCTACTATGGTAAATGGGATATAATCTTGTAAATCACATTGTTTAGAAAAAACAAGCAAGCGAGCGAACCACTGCCCTCCAAATTAAAAATAATTCCTGTTTTCCACAACTGGTAACAGTAGGAACTGGGAGAACAGGACAACACGGATAAGTGAATTACATAATATAATGAAGAGAGTAGTTTTGATTTCTCAAGCTTTTGCTTATAGTGTAAATTAGAATTCCAGTAAATGATAATCCATGACACTTGGATTCATAATTTGTTTTTTCCCAAGTCTCCTCTTGCAGCCCACTCTCCTTTTTTTAAAAGTAAACAAGGTCTAGCACAAATCCAAGAAAGCTACAGAAAGATTAATTGTTTCAATAAAACATAAAACTGGGACTATCTAGGACTGAGATTAGGAAAAACAAACTATGTCCCCAGCAGTCATAATGACTATTCAGTTGTCTGTTGAAAATTGTCAAGTTCTGCCAACCTTAAACCTCTGTGACAGCTGAATGATAACAGGACATGTCCACAGGGTGGCTTGTAGAAAGACTTATATCCTTTCTGCCCAGTCCTTGAGCCCATTAGATACAAGTCAGCTCTAACCCAGAAGCTACGTAACCATGCCAACACAGCACTAAGGTGAAGATAGCATGTCCTACTTCCTAACAATGTATATTATTTTCACCTCTGGCTTTCCCTCATGTTAATATAGCCTTTGGCTGCCTGGTTTGTCTCGTTTCATTCTGCAGGAGAGGAGGGCACATAGCTACTGCTCTCTGATTGACAGACGTTAAGATATTTCTTGTTCTTGAGCAGTTTCTTTCAGTCAGTAACTAGTCTAGTTACACAGCTTGTGAACAACATTTGTTGTTTATGGTCTCCACGGATTTCATTGTCAGCAGCTCCAGGAAGAAGCTTAAAAGTTTTCTTTACACAACTTCCAGATACCCAAGTAAAGAGAGAAAAAGAACATATGTGTTCATAATCTTACCAAGGGACTGTTAATTACAAAACTTGCATAAGCAATATTTAATACAGCAAAACTAATTTAATTTCACAATTTAATTTCCTGAATTTAAGATTGTCAAGTATAGGTGGTTGTATGTGGATAAAAGCTAACTGATCTTTATAAAATAAACTTTGGAAAAGCTCAATTTTATTTTCATATATTGATGCTCAAAGGTTCAAGAAAATCATGTGCAAAAGGCATTCTAAACTATGAATTTCATATTTAAAAGAGGAATTTGTTTATTAGCTACTTGAGCATAACAATAGTAAGGAAAGGGTTTTTTTTAAAGGCAATGAACTTTATGCATCTGGAAAAACTAATGTAAAAAATTTTTGTACAAATAATTTTATCCTATTTGTACAATTTTAATGCTAATATAAAAGATTGCTCCTTACAGTATCTAGAAATGCCATATATCACATTATTAACAATGAAGATGCAAAATGAATTAATAATTAATTAAAAACTAAAAAATAAAAAAATTTAAAGGCAATGAACTTTATGCATCTGGAAAAACTAATGTAAAAAATTTTTGTACAAATAATTTTATCCTATTTGTACAATTTTAATGCTAATATAAAAGATTGCTCCTTACAGTATCTAGAAATGCCATATATCACATTATTAACAATGAAGATGCAAAATGAATTAATAATTAATTAAAAACTAAAAAATAAAAAAATTAATATTTAATGTATTGATACAGAAATTAGATTTGTTTTTCTGCAGATTGATCTAACTTTCTTATTAGACCGTACTCTAGAGGGGAGGCAAACTGAAATTTAAGCAACATGTTAGGGTTCAAAAGTAACCCCTCAAATAATTGTCAACATAAACCTCATTTGTGGGGGAGCCAAACTGTCCCTGCAATTGGAAAGAAAGGAGGGCTTCAAGAAAATGAAAAGGATACAAAGACACAGGCAGTGACTTTAGAGCAAAGTTATTCTGTTCAAAAACCTTGCTATTTTCCGTGACAGAAAGGAAAGGCACATTCCTTTGGGTTGACCTTCAAGCCTAGTACATGCCACAGCTCATATAAACATAAACCAACAACATAAATTTACATTTAAACGCCATTTTTCCCCCCAAGAAGGAAGACCAAGCAAGAGATTTCTGAAAGGTGCCTGGATAACTAGTGACAGAAGCACTACAGAATTTGGTTAGGATCTATTGACAGCAAATGCTGTGTTCTTCACACAGCAGTGCTTCAGACCTCATGTTGTTAAGCTAGAAAGACTGCTGTTAGCTAAAGGTAGTGGCAACTGTAGTTTCAAAACAAGTGCATTTAAAAGTCACACCACAGAGTCATCAGTGAATGGTTGAAGTTTTAAGAGACCACAGAAGGTCATGCAGTCCAAATCCCCTGCTCAAGCAGGGCCATCTCCAGCCAGTTGCCCAGGACTGTGTCCAGAGGGCTTTCGAGTGTCTCCAGGGAGGGAGGCTCCACAACCTCCCTGGGCAAACTGTGCCGATGCTCGCTCACCCTCACTGTAAACAATGGACCAGCACCCACACAGACAAAAAATTCTTCTTTGGCCCACCATTTACAGCTGCAGTAGACAGGTGAAAAAAATATAGCACCCTTATAAGGTGTATTACTTGAAATATTCCATACTACCACAAGTCCCTGTTCATCCAGTTTACATGTTACCACCATGGAGAATACGTAGGCTTTTGGGAGGCACCAGTGTGCATACATTTGATGGCATGACTGACCTGAGCCATACTGCTGCATGCTTCTGGTTTACCCCTCTGTTTCTCTTGGTCCCAATTTATAGCCTTTAGATTTTCCTTGTGAGTTGCTTGGATATATTGAGGTTTTCAGGATTCCAGTACCCATCTCTGACATGAATTTGACATGGATTTATCTTGCAAAATTCTGTCTCATAAAACACTGGTATCTGATTAGCAGCTGAGAAGTTTTTGGTCCTTGTTTTTTCTGTTATCATGTTTGTTAGATTTCTGCATCTGTATGTTTATCACTAACCTGGTTACTTTTTATTTGTTTTATACTCTATAGTCCTTAACCAGGTAACTTAACAAAGCAGATACTCTTATGTTCCTGGTTTCTGGTTAAATCGTCGCGGATTTTATCAGAAACACACCCAGCTTAAAAACAATTTCCCTCACTTTCCATCTGTAGTGGCTCAAGAAGTATGAGAATTGCAGCCAAAGAAAACAAAAAACCCAAAAGTAATCGAAAAGTAACCAAACCCAGGGAGTACAACATTTTTAATCTAGCAAATAGAATGTAAAGAAGAGTGAGATACTTGAAAACTGAGGTAACATAGAATGTTATTTCAGTCAGAATGCTCTTTATAACACTGTTTTATTGCTGAATTGTAGCTGAATTACATTTGTTTTGATGAATCAAGGGAAAAAGTGTCAGACATCTTTAAAACCAGGAAACAAATTCGTCAGCATAAATTCTATTCAACACTAGAATAACGTGATGAGCAATGGAAAACCAAACACACTCATTTTTTGCAGAAGTAAGAAATAAACCATAGTTCAGCATTTACCATGCAAAAGCTTGAAAGGAATTTGGGTTATGACAGAATCTAGGTACTAAAAAAATGCAAAACAGTCTCTCATTTTCCCAAAACATATACATGAAATTTGTCTAAATGTTATACATGGTTGTTTTAGATGAAATCTCAAAAGCATTTAATCCATTATCCATTTATGATAAAATTACACTGTTGTTTCCATAAAATATACCCATTTCTAACACACCATTGCTCTCATTAACACTTGACTGGGAAACATTTTTTCTTATTAAGTTGTACAAGACAACAATTTTCTGTGATCTTTTAAACACATGGAATGTTCTCTATGTAGAGGAAAACTACTACTTTCCTGTGAATACTTTGTTAATCACATGAATTAATTTGGGAGAAGTTGATTTACAGCCTCTAACAGGTGAGCTGCCACGATGTTAATGTACCAGCTCACACGTTAACATACCAGTTCATATCTGTCTGAATCGATAAGCCATCAATTCTTTTGTGTGATTGGCTTTTTGACACTTTTTCCTATTTTGGTCTATTCTACAATAGATGGTATTGATGACTAATACTGTCCCTGACTATAGGTGACTTAAGTAAAAGTTCTTTCCAAAGATTTAGATAAAAGGATTTACTGGTCAGCTTGAAAGAGAAAATATGAAGAATATCACACTAATCCTAAGAAATTTAAAAAATACTATGGGTTTAACAACCAAGTTCACAAACCAGCTTCACATAGCAAAATCCTTCCAGATGTTTGCATAATTTGTAGCATATGATTCTAAATGCTCCTCCAAATTTAAGTTAATTAATAAATTCTATATTAGGGTAGGAATGATTGTCATGGCCACGAGGCCTTACACCAAAAGAAAAGCTCAGATTCAAACAGAGAAAAATCACAACTTTTTAAAAGGTAATTACCAGCTACTGTGCAATCCTAAAGCACTTCCCTTCTATTAATATCCAGAAAAGCTTCACTTTCTGAGAAGTCTCATACAATTACATCTCTTATACACTCATATTGATTTCAGCTGCTCCAAAATCAAACACTCTTAGCAACAATAGTTTCAACACATCGTAAGGATGAAACAGATCAAAATGGAAGAACAAGATAGTACTAATAAAGATGAGAAAAATACATGAATGCTATGTATAGACATCCCGGTCTTTTTTTCCTTGTAACGTTCTCTGAAAGATCAACCTTTAAGAGTTCTTAAAATAGTAAACCCTCTTCATAAACTGAGAGGAGAGAGAAGCTGTTCCAAGCAAAGTAGGACATGTAGGTAAAAATGCAGTTTTCAGCTATTATTTCTCACTGGACTTGCATCATTTGAGTCATTTGGGATTCATTTTTTTCACCACTGTCTAACATATATAAAGATAAGTTTGTATTTTGTGCTTGGAAAATACAAAAAATCATACAAATAGCCCCAACCCATGATACAAGGCTATATGAATGGTACAATATTTAGTTGTGGGGTTTTTGTTTGTTTGTTTTTTTTCTTTTTTTTTTTTTCCAAAACTAAGGACTTCCATTTTAGTTCAAGCCATGGTACTATTACGTGAAGTCTGTTAGTGAACTGATTTGGGTCGCTATCATGATAAATTCGCAATTTAAAAAATAGCTGCTCTTCACTTAAGGTTATAAGTTACATACATAAGGCAGCACTTCATTTACCACTGAAGCGCAGCCATGTGTTTTATAGTAGGCATTTATACAGAACAGTTTGAAAAATGAAGAAAAATATTATAACAAACTGAGAAGAGAAACACACATATCTTGAACAGAATGCTGAGAACAGCTTCTCTCAAGCTGTCCAGAGCTATGCTTCCCACAACCCAAAGCCCAATAGCTACAAACTTTGGACTCTAAAAATGGGAATAAAAATCCATATTGAGACGACTAAATACATCACTGTATTTTTAAAGCTCTTGAGCATAATTTTTTTTCCCCCCCAAGAGAACACTATATCAGTTCCTATATACAGGCTTAAATCAGTTAACTTTGTTTTCCACATTCTTTAAAGCTGCAACCTTGGAGGACACTGGCCTTCACTAGGAGTATGTAAGTGTCTATGATATGATGTATGTTGTCCTAACATTTAGTGGCCCACAAAATTTTGTTGCTTATAGTAAATGACACTTCCAGGTGGTCTGTCATGGATCTTATACATGTTGTCTGTAATTATGTCCATCATTATAGCAGACAAACAGACATAGTGTGTTATGAAAACTCAAGTACATAGACTATTACATAAAAAGCAGGTTTTCTATGAGGAAACAAAGGTTTTAAATTGTTTTCAATACACTTTTCCATATAAAAAGGGATTTTGCTTTCTTTCTTTCTTTAGCAATATTAAGTAACTTCTGAGCAGCTTGTCTCAGAAACAGATGCTTAGTGTAAAGCCTGATTGAAAATATTCATAAATATACCAAACATTTTTATGAGCAACTATATTTTTAATAGCATAACAGAAATTTTAACCCCACAGGAAGACAGTGGGTGTTTAATTATGGACTTGTTAATCAGGAATTTAGTCTCAGTACTTTATTTCTCTATAATTTACCCTTTCCGTCTGTTCGATATTACTGTGACATATCAAAATGCCTTAGGATAGGACAACAGCTCCCAGCTTTTAAAATAAGAATCAGCTATCTTCTTTCAGCAGCTGAAGGGAAGAGTTAATCAGAGTAACAGTTTGGCTTCCTTCCACCAAGTAATATATAGCTCTTTCCAAAGAGCAAGTTATCCTCTCAAGATGACTTGATAAATACCTGGGTGGTCACTGAGAGATTTTGCTGGTTTAGCCAATGTGAAGAAACACACATCCTAGTAAAAAGAATTAAGGATCAAGTATGATGCATGGTATACTTGCTGTGTTTTCAGTAATAGAATATGTACTGGGGTTAACAGAGTAACAGTAAGAGACTTGTGTATGTTTCTAAATTAGGTCCCAAATAAAATTTAGAAAGACCCTGTAAAGAGATCATATGAAACCTAAATGTATGGTTAAATGTAAAGAGCTTGATAGAAAGAGACCCACGTAGACAAGTTTTCATCATATCAGTATAATAACAGATCCAATTTCAGCTTGTTCTAATCCCTGATATCCTAGCGGTCTCCCTTATATAACTGTATGTTTTCTATTCTGAGAGCAGTTACAAAATACAGTATGTAATGAATACAAAATGTACTGTGAAATGTGAAATAGTCAGCCACCTCAGGAAACAAACCTGAGATTTTAATTGTAGAGATCAATTTTTTTTTATTACAAAAATGTAATAAAAATTGCTGGTACAGAAACGATTATTGTTCCAAGTCCAGTTTCAGAGTAAGATCAAGCTTATATGCAAGTGAGATCTAAGCATAGCAACACCTATTATATAGTATCACTTTGACTGTTTTCCTAAGCACTATATACCCAGAAACTGGCTAAAATAAAGGCAATATTAGCTATGTGAAATACCCAAACAACCATCCCAAAGAATAGTAACATGGAGAAATACAGCATTAAATGAATTCTGTTAAAAGCCGAAGATTGCCTGTTGTTTTGGGGGTGTTGCTGTTTTGGCTTTTTTTAACTAATTTGCAACTCTTGACTTGATCTACCAATTAAAAACTAGCTTATCATGCTTTTCTTAAAATTTATAAATTTACTACAAAAGAATATAGTTATCAGATCTGAAAACATCTAATATCAACATGTTGCTACGTTAAGGCCATAGATGCTAGAAGGGTCTGGTTGATTCTCCCACTCTGGCAAGCTTACTTTGGGCAATCTTCTATTATTAGAATGCTGGCTTAATTCAAAAGAACCTCTTATGTAGCCCCTTGTACTTTGCTTCCTGCAGCTGTCTAAGATGAATGGAGTTTAGTTAGTGCAGCGAGTCAAATGATACTCATCCAGATATGTTTAGTAGCTTTTGGCCCTCATTAGATTTATCTTAAAGACAGTTATTATGCATTTGTTATTTAGATTTTTAAAATCATTATCAAAAGTTCAGTGAACGTAACCAACATAAAAGCATGAACTTTTAACAAAATATGACAGTATGCTTGGAAAAGAACAGATGTTTTAAGAACTTCACGGTGTAAAGAAAATGTATCCATCATTAAAACCTCTTCTTAACCCAAAAGCTCCATGAAATTTCAGGTAAGTCTTTTATGTTATTAAATCCTAGATTTATAAATTTAAGCAGATTCCTGAACCAAAGATCTATTACCAAACATGATGAGGTACTAATCAATTTACTTTTATGCAAAACTGATGTTTAAAAAAATCCCCAAACAAAAAAAAAATACAGTTAAGGTAACCACAGCTGCTGAAATAAATGTATATATATACCTTTATGCATGTATGTAAGTGATCAGAATTGTTTCTGGAGACTCTAAACTTCAACTAGAAATTAACACGTAGCTATAGAAAAATTACAAAATGTTAAAATAACAGTTGCATTTTATAGGATTAAAGTTAGGAAGCTCACAAAATTCAGGGCTACCATAAGTTTCTGAATGACAACATAGCATAACTCTACAGAGAACATGTTGTGATGATGTAACATCAAGCAATTCAAACCTACTTGAATGTACAGAATGGAAACCTGACAGCCAAGCTTATTGACGTATGGTAAATGGAGATGAATCAACTGTGGTAACCACAGACCAAGAAAGGCCCCATTTTTAAGTCTTAAGTTGCCTTTACAGCCTTTTGCAGATATATCCACACTCATCTTGGCTGCAAAGCATGTTGTCATTGGCAACCACTTCCAGGATAGAAGTTGCATAATCACATGGTTGTGATATTTTGCTTGACTGAATAATCTCCCTGTCAAAAGTGTTGATTGTCTCAGCCAAAATATTACTGTAACGTAGCTACAATATTCCTTATAAAAAGGAATGACTCGAGTTCACGTGCCCAAATATGGCCAGCTGTAAGTTTATGTCTGTCTACAAAAGAAGGGTATAGACCTAGCTTCAGAAACATAGGTTAATTCACTCTGGATATATCTTTGTGCTGTTTGGGAAATTACTCTACCTGTTGTCCAAACTGCTTGAAGGTGTTGTAGCCCCCACTAACAAAACGGTGACGCTTCCTGGGCTTTGCAGCCTTGCAGAGAGTCCCAGCACCACAGAGAGCCACCCATCCTGAACTCCCTGCTCGGTGCTCTGGGCTTGGACCCACGCTGACCCTGTTGAAGATGAGCCTGCAGGCTTCAGGACTGACAGATGATGCCATTGGAACTGTGCCCTTGCTTTGCAAGCTAGGTAATACTTAAGATAGGGAATTGTGTTTCTGGCTATGCATTATATCACCAGACAAAACCTCATACACCCTGATAACTAGTACGTAGTCAGCATACAGAAAAAAGAGAACATTCAAGAAACTATTTAGGTTTTGGGTTGTTGTGTTTTGTTGCTGTTTGTTTATTTTTTCTTTTTCAAATAATTTTATTTTTAGAACAGTTTTTTGAAAGACAGGCACATTTCAAACTAAATAGAGTCATTCAAAGTTTTTCTCAGTCGGTCCAAGCCCAGTCATCTATTTGTTTTTAAGGAACTACAAAACATGGCATTCTAGATAGAGATATAGTTTGCAATACAATAAAAGTGGAAACATAATTCTTGCCTCAAAATTCTTATCCCCAATTAAGGCAAAAATGTGCACAAAAGGAATAAATAACAGCAAAAACTGGAATAATTGTAATTGGGGAATTTTCTTCTGAATAGTAGAAGCTCTCATTTCACTTTTTCCTCTGTATACTCCACTATGATTTAATAATAATAATAGAAAAACTTTACCAATTCAGTAGTTTTCCATTTTATCCCACAAGCATTTTGCTGATTGCTATAATCTTACATATCTTACATAAAGCATAAGAAGAATCTTTAAAGTACTAACATCTATTAAAATGATTAGTTGTCAAGAAAACACACAACATAAAAAAAATATATATACAGGCCACAAAGTGTCACCTTCACACAGGAGGAACTCCCTGCAGTGAAACTGGCAAAACTCAGCCTGGTCATGAGTCATGCTAAAGATTCATTTAAATTCTTGGAGGGCATCCAACCTATTTAAAAGTCTGGCAACAAGGAGTAACACGTTGTGTTTCTGTTTTAGTCCTGCTGCATTTGAGCATAACTAGATTATCTCTTCATTTCACCGCTCCTCCCACCCCCTGTCGCCAGTACACTCAAGTAGTATTCCACTTACCTATTAATTCCTCTCCTTGACTGTTATTTTGTCTCTTACATCCATTGAATATGCATTCCCCTGAAGACGCTTCTTCTTGGAAGAATAACGACTTGGTATCAGTTTTTTGAAGTAGCCTCAGATTTATGAAGATACTAGTCTCCTTCAGAAACTTTCAATATTTCCTGGGCATGTGTTTGAAAGAAGCAACAAGAACAAAAACAAAAAAACGCCAAGCAACATTTTCAAGGAGGCTGTTATCCCAACTCAGCAGTACAAGAATCTTTTGGACAAGACTGTCAGTACAGAGGTTATCTGCTGACTGCTATGTGATGCACAAGTGATTGCTCTGGAGGAAAACAGAAACCATGCTATGAATTACAATACCAAGACTACTGCAGCTCATTATCTTTATACTATGTCTTTGAAAAGATACATATGTGTTTTAGCTTAATGTTAGCTTGTTGAAGATATTAACTTCTGTGTGTGTCAGTGCTAAAAGAAACAAAGTCTGATTCACTTGCCCATGATTCTTCACAGCTAAAAAAGGATGGAGCTTCTGAGTTGAACAGAATAGACTTATCTCAAAATTTTCTATTCAATAGCCATAGTTTAATATAAAGTTTTTTCCCATGCTACAAAAATTTCAATTCAAGCATTATTTTTTCCACCAAAAAAAAGAGAACTGTTGCAAAGATTGAAGAAAAGAAGCACACTGAGCTCCCACGAGAAGAACAATACAGATACATTCAAAGTGTGAAGTTGGAGAAAAACAGCAGAGTTATACCACTATCTGATGTGATTGCCCAAAACACGCTCAGGTTCTAGATTGCAAAAAGCATATTAAAATTCCATCATGTTTTACTTCTAGTAATTTTTATCTCCTCCCTTTCAGCATTTATGAAAATATGATGGACAAGGGCCATCTTATAGTAAGAAAGACTAACAGGATAGCGTGCAAAAGCAAGCATATATTTCTTAATTAACAGCATAAAATTGTCACCAGCAACTCAGTTTCCAGAAATTCTTCCCCACAGTTGCTATAGTATTGTTCTTAAGAAATAAATGACAACTACTAATTACAGAACACTCCTCAAGCAACTTTAATCATCTAAAAGTTAGGTGCCTGGAGTCTAGCATCTAACCTAAGCAACCAATAGGAAGCTATGGATTCATCCCCACTGATTCATCCCCTTGCCTCCAGGTCAAATATGTAAGTCTAAGCTGGCTACACTACACACCCAGGGTATAGGCAGCTTTAACAAAGCTTTATGAACTTTTAAAAATTGTGAACAGGAATAACCCTCTATCTAGAATGCAGCTCTCCTGAAAGTGTTGATTTGCACTAATACTGTGGAGGTAAAAACCAATATTCAGAATGTTTCTTAAAATAATATGATTAAGCTAGGGAAGTACCTTTTAACAGGTTAAATGACAATCATTGTTTACATTCTGACTCGCTGTTCTTGGCTCTGGCCCATGAAATATGTACAAATAGCAAAGAGTTCTGTTACAATATAGAAACACCAACCAGTATTCTGACTAGGTCAACGTCATGACGTGCCCAACTCTGAACAATCAGAAAAACACCACTGACTAATAAAGGACTAACAAGCTCCTTGTATACTTTATCAGTAGTCCCTTACATACTCAGTCGCACTTATAAGTTCACTTAGATTTATAATACTTGTACTTGAATCATCTCTCTATCAATAAATTGAAATAATTCTGACGCTCCAGCAAGCTGGACAAGTAAGCCTCTTGTGGTGTTCTATTTAAAATGGTCTACACTCTGAAGTATAACATATCAGCACATTGTGAGAAGAGCACTCAAAACTGTCAATGCTTTTGTTATACTCAGTGTCATGCATCTGAAAAACCTTTGTTTACACATGTGCAAAGGCACACAAAGGCACTGTGAAGGTTTAGAAAATTTGTACTTATCTTCAGGAAAAGTAGGTTGAGACTATAGTCAAACAATGAGTAACCCTAGTTAAGTCACAGAGTTCTCATTTACTTGACCTGCTCAATATTTAATACTTATTCTAGTGCTAATAGAAGTAGTCATAAATCTTAGTAATCCTTCGGGACTTATTAATGGAGGCTTTTCACCCACACGGTCTTTCTGTTTTTCGCTTGATTCCTTACATGATCAGAGACATACAACAGACAATACAATATAAATGCATATCCAAAGAGAGAGAAAATTAAAAACAAGCATATCAGGTGAATAGAGCAAAGTGGTAGAATGGAAGAAGGCATATTAAGACCAAATGTAAAAGCCCATCAAAGTAGGCCACCCACACTGTTAATGTGGCTGAGTAATTTTAATCAGCAGCATAAATGTTAGCATGTTTGTGTTACAAACTGGTAAATGCTCCAGTTACTGCTTCCCAAAATAGCAAGAAAGTGGCACATCTCTCCTCATGAGATCTCAGCATTGCACTCTGAGCTATGAAGTAAAATAGGTTACACAGGTTTATCAGAAAATCTGCTTATTGTCATTGGGAAAAGAGTATTTAATGGACTTGGCTAATAAAGAGGCTGCAACACTGAAACGGGTCATACGAATACACATAAAACATACCCCTCACTGTACTTCCACCTTCAGTATTATTAAAAGCACAACAATTCTCAGAGTTCCCAGATTATACTTTCAGGGCTGGTCAAACAAAAAATATAAGCCATGAAACTTCAAAACAGAAGTCTTTCAGAGATTTGTTTTAAATGTGTTATACTCAATGTCCAGAAGAATAACTCCACCAGGCAACTTAAGGTATTGCACTCTTTCTCAAATATTTTGAAATTTTGCAGCTGTAGAAGAGTTGAGTACATCTGTATTTTGAGTGTTGAACAGCCATTGTAAAAATAAAGTGGTCGAGAATGCAACAACCTGTTTTATTCAGGGTTCATTTGATGAATACCAATTGGTTGGATGTTCTGAGGAAAACTAAGACAAAACTACACAACAGGTGTTTGTCTTCAGCATCCCTGGCTATAAAGGTATATTTTCGTCACCTGCAGTTTCACCCACCTTGAACAAAATATATTTACAGACGGCTCTTTCAGCACTTGCTTCGCATTCTTTCATTGAGATCAGATGGACTGATACTCTTCTTGACAAAGGAGGCCTACTCCTAATGCCAGATGATCATGTGAAGATTAATTGGATGTGTAGAATCCCTTCAGCCTTCCTCTAATCTGTTATAATTGTATTCTCTTCCTTTCCTAATGTAACACACAACCCATCATCTCTGTTTCCATTCAAACAGGGATGAAAGATGTCATTCTTTAAAAGCCTTTAAAAGCTGCTCACTTAAAACAGACAAATGCAAGGAGAACCTTCACAGAGAAAGCCTGACCACAGCTACTTTACTTGCTTATTTAGAAGAGAAGAGAGTGAAATCTTTGCACCATCTTGATTTTTAGGTTGTTTGATTTCTATTGTTTTTGTATTCCAAACTTCAGTAATCTTTCTTGTCTATTATTTTATGAAAAGTTAAAGACCAAAATTTATCTGGAGTCAGTATATCCTAGGATATGTTCAGGGGAAACTCCTACATTATTCAGATCCAGTAAATTCCCTGACACTAGTGTTCAAAATCATACAAATAGGAAACAAATCATTGTTTTCTACCTTCTCCTTGATACATTAATCTGATGAGACTAACAAACTGTAAAGAATGAAAATTGGTAGTTACATCAGATTAATGTCACTGTTTGGAAATATTGCAAGCCAATCAAAACTATTCAATATCTAAACCCATTTTATAACTATTAAGATAATCAGTCTAGCAAAATGTTGACCATCCTCAAATTCTTTCAGATTGAACATCAGAATATCTCTGCTATTAAGTTGATTAAATCAGTGCCATCATCTTCCAAAGTGTGTTTACAGTAGAAATTATTAGCTCCACACAATTCAAGCATAACCCTGAAAATCCTGAATATGGATTTATGAGCACAAAGCCCAGCTCTCGTTCGTTTTGCAGCACTGTTGCAATTCTGTTGACTTGAGCTGAACCTTTGATGTAAATGAGAGGAACCCCAAGCTCTGTGGAAGTTTGTTCTAAAAGTGGTCTTGAAATACTACAGAGCAACTGAAACTCAGTTCTTTCAGCAGCTGTCAGATCTCTTCAGGAAGATGTTATTACTATAGAATGGATGCTTTGCCTGAATGCTTTGATGAAAGACACTTCAGAACGTGAGCAGCCTTAGTTGCAACTCTAAGATGAAAAACTAAGTTTAACTAGAACTGCTTCCTGTTATATTGTTAAATAATGTCAAATGCCAGAGGAGATTACGTATAACTGTAGCTCATTTGCACTTGGGCTTTGTATATACACGCATTGTCTGTTCTGGAGTAAAATACAAACACTACCTGTTCACACTGAAACTATTAATGAAACAGAAAATAATCAGCCTCATTTTATGTACTTTTAGGTAGCCATGTTGATATTTATATTTGTCATGTTATACCCACTCAATTCAAGAGTGCACAGTTTAGTAGGGGCTGTTTTGAGGTGGGTTTTTTCTTCTCCTTCTCTATAGACTACAGTAAAACATTCATCACAGAGCTGAAGGCTGTTTATGCTCCTACAGCTGGCAGTATAACAAAAGCCAAACTCAGATGCCTGCAGTCTCTAATTAAAAGAAGGTAAACGGTATTTAAAAGAAGGAAAATGGTGTTTAAAAGAAGGAAAAGATGGTATTTAACTAAAATTGTTTTTAAACATAGTTCTGTTTTCCAGTTAAATAGAAACAAAGGTTAGTGTGAAGCAAGTGAATCTCCACAGATGCATCAAGATTAAGCCTTAAGAGACAAGTTTAATCTCAATAATAATTTTAAAACTCTTACTATACCTATTGCAACAGCCTTGAGCTATGGAAAAAGAAGATTTTTGGATAGGAAAGTCCCTTTTTTTAAAAAAAAATAATTTAATTAACACTATGCTACACGTGAAGAGTTAAAACCTGAAAATAACAAAAGCACCATAATTAAAATCACACAAGACCATTGAGAAGAAGCTCAAAACCAACAAAATAAAATACTAGTTGACAAACAAGAGGTGTACTTGCAAGAAAACATAACCTATTTCTCACTGAGAGAGAGTAACACAAGATTTCCCCTTTCCTTCTCTTATTCAAAGAAGAATGAGCCGAGCCCTCCTTTTACTTTCTCATTTTGTTTCCAGATAGAGCAAGGGAAAAGAGTGAAACAGAGCCTTAATACTTTCACAA